>NC_043756.1:30959854-31131485 GCF_902148845.1 Salarias fasciatus
GGACCAGGACGGGGACCAGGGACCAGGACGGGGACCAGGGACCAGGACGGGGACCAGGGACCAGGACGGGGACCAGGACAGGGACCAGGACAGGGACCAGGGACCAGGACGGAGACCAGGACGGGGACCAGGGACCAGGGACCAGGACAGGGACCAGGGACCAGGACGGGGACCAGGACAGGGACCAGGACAGGGACCAGGACAGGGACCAGGACAGGGACCAGGACGGGGACCGGGGACCGGGGACCAGGACGGGGACCAGGACGGGGACCAGCACAGGGACCAGGACAGGGACCAGGGACCAGGACGGGGACCAGGGACCAGGGACCAGGACAGGGACCAGGGACCAGGACAGGGACCAGGGAGTGAACCACAAACCATGGCAGGAACAAGGAACCAGGGAGTGAACCAGGATGTGGACCAGAGAGTGGACCAGGGTGGAGGAAGCACAGGTCAGACCTGCTGAACCCTGCTGTTCTCCGTCTGGAGCCACGGATCCAGAACCGTCTCGTCAGTGAAAGTCGCTCTTTGCCGGCCCGGACGTCTTAAGTCCTGAACAGGAAAAAGACCCTGTCCTGAGAACGGTCCAGACCTTCAGGCTCGGGTCGGTACAGGAGGATGGATCAGTCAGGAACCGGAGAAAGACGAGGGGAATCCGAGACCCCCGCAAAGACCAGTCTGAGCCCTGGAGACGGGGCAGGACCAAGACACAGGGGGCGGAGCAACGAGGCACCTGAACCACTGCGCCAAAAAGCATCGACAGGGACGAACTGGACCAGCTTCACCAAGACTCCCAGCAGTCCCAGCCCCTCCAGACACCTGAGCAGCTTCCTGCTCCACCAGAGAACTTCCTGCTCCACCAGAGAACTTCCTGCTCCACCAGAGAACTTCCTGCTCCACCGGAGAACTTCCTGCTCCACCAGAGAACTTCCTGCTCCACCAGAGAACTTCCTGCTCCACCAGAGAACTTCCTGCTCCACCAGAGAACTTCTCACCTCCACTCTTACACTTTAATTAATGGAAATGTGAGAAAACAAGAAACAATTTCAGCCACGAAGCTCCAGTGAGACTCCGAACCGTGAATTATTCACGGCCTTGTCTGCACTTTGTGTGTGTGTGTGTGTGTGTGTGTGTGTGTGTGTGTGTGTGTGTGTGTGTGTGTGTGTGTGTGTAAATGCTGTAATACATTATTAATCAGCACAGCACTGTACAGAACCAGCCTTTCTATTCTGGGACCGTATCGACGCCGGCAGAAGGTTTTCAGAGCATCGCTCCACGTGTGGGGTCCAGACCGAGCCCCGGTCTCCGGGGGCCTGGAGACAGATCCCGGGATTACATGGACCCGGGTAATTAGTGTTTGGGAATGACGAGGTGGGGCGGTGTGACTTTCCCACCGCCGTGGGACGGGAGCTGCAGCGGGACGCTGGGATTGTCTCGTGTGTTGACGGTGTGTGAACGTTCTGAGATTCTCAGGCTGGGTGTGTGTGTGTGGGGAGGGTGTGTGTGTGTGTGTGTGTGTGTGTGTGGGGAGGGGGTGTGTGTTTGTGTTTGGGATTAGTCCTATTGACGGCTGACTGACAGCAGGTGTGTCGGTGATGTAACAGGATCAGGGAGTCCTGAAGGACTGGAAACCCGTCCATCAGTCCAGGGTCCAGGACCCAACAGGTCTGAGAGTCCCTGAAGCGGACTCTGCTCAGCAGACGTTTAACAAGCAAAAAAGGAGGAAATTTGTTGTTGGAATCTTCCAACATTTTTTGCCAATCAGACACTAAATCCCGGTGAACCGCGACAGAGAGGGGACAGTTTTGGCTTTCTCCGTTTTCACCACGTCGCTCTGGAAACAAACGTGGGAAGATTTACGTTCTGCTCACATCGTTCTGCCGTTTCCATGGAAACGGGCATCACTGCCGTGTAAACCTGAAACTTTACCGAAAACAAAAAACGACAAGTTTTAACCTGAAGCGGCAGAGTCCCCCGCCCCCCCCCAGTCTGAGAGGAACCAGTGAACTGAATCTGAACAAGACGATGAAAATAAAGACGAGCGCTGAACGTCTCTGGGCGTGACCGCCGCCCACCGCCGCCATCTGTCACGCTGCAGCTTACACAAGCTCTGAGATAACCGGCTGCCTCTAAGCTCCAGAGACACGGCGAGCGGCGACTTGACAGGGGGGGGGGGGGGGTAGTTGGTGGTGGTAAAGGTCGCACTCATTACCCAAGGTGCTCAGCTTTAATCCGCGCTGAGGCGGTGGGAATGTGACATTTAGAGGGAGCAGATCTCTGCCAGTCAACACCGGGAAGGTAACCAGGAGCAGCAGCTCCGGGATGCACCGATACCGACACCGATACCGATATCGATACTAATACCAACACCGATACCGACACCGACACCGATATCGATACTAATACCAACAACGATACCGACACCGACACCGACACCGCTACTGATAGTGACACCGATTAGTGACACCAATACCAAAAACTTTAAAAAGCTATAACCCCCCTGCAGCCGAGGTCCAGATGCAGAGACCCAGCCGGTGAGAGCAGCAGAGCGTTCCTGTTCCCGCTGCCGGTGCAGGAACAGGAAGTGCCGCGGGGCAGACCCGTACCTGCAGGATGAGGATGAAGTAGTCCACGGCTTTGCCCCGCTGGTAGATGTAGTGATGCGCCGAGCGCTTGTCGTTCTCGTTGAACTTGATCTCCTGGATGACGTCGGGGTGGCGCAGGATCCGCAGGAGAACCTTCTCCGAGATCTGAGACGGGCTGAACAGGCTGACCTCTGCGGGGACGAGGACAGACGGAGAGGACGACCGTGAGTTCAATTCATCTGGAGCCTCAAATTCAGCACACACACCACGACGGGTCAAGATTTCATTAAATGGAAAAATTCCCTCTACATGGGCGTAGAGTGATGCACCATCCAGCTGAGAGCGGCTGTCAGCCACTTCTGTCATTCAGCGCCTTCTGAAAGCTTCTGAATCTCATTCTAGCGGTTATCCAGGTACGAGGACGGCCTCAGCCGCGTCTCGGCTCGGCCCCGAGCAATGCAACATGCACGGAGCCTCTGCAGAGGAGCCACAGGTTGAACACCGCTGGGCCAGATGAGTCATGCCCATGATAACACAGCAAGGAAAGCAGCAGTGGTGATGACTGTTGAGTAATTCATGGATCTGAATCACTGCTGCAGATTTAGAGCCACTTTCAGTTTTGCGGGAAGAAAACAACAGGGTCAAAGGTCACGCAACTGGCTTCATCTGCAGGGCTAAGTGTTGATTAAGCCCTTCTTTATCTGATATGTCACACTCAGCCACCTGTCGCTGGTCCCGCCCGGCTGTAAAACACCCCGGAGAACTCGGAGAACTTATGTAACGTGTTTGGTTTGCAGTCGTGATGAGTCAGGCCGCCGCCGCCACCGCTGCCGCCGCTCCGTTAGGTGTCCTGGCGCCCGCCCAAAGCCAGAACAAAGGAGGCGGCGGCGGCGAGGGCGGGTCCGGCCTGCCAGAGGCCAACATTCAGGTTCACACCGCCGGTCAAACCGGTCGCCTGCGCTCTGCGTCACGCCGGCCTCCGCTAACGGCTAACGGCTCGCAGCAGCTGGCGGCCCGCGGCGCCTTCCGTGTGTGTGACGTGTGTGTGTGTGGGTGCTCACCTGTGGCCAGGAAGCGGTGGGCGGCCAGCAGCAGCTGGGGGGACACCTTCACCTTGGACTCGCTCTCGTGCTTGAAGGCAGAGAAGTCTCTCTTGGTCTTACTGGGCGCCACCTTCTTCCTGGTGCGGTTGTCGGCTGAGGACACACACACACACACACACACACACACACACACACACACACACAGTCAGGGTCCACGCCGCGGGTCAGCAGGCCGCCGTCGGGCTGGGGGGGGCAGACTGACTGTAGAGGTCGGACTCGTCCAGGATCTCCGACTTGATGATCTCCTCGATGACGTCCTCCAGGGTGACCAGACCCAGAACCTCGTAGAACGGGTCTCCCTCGCCCTCGTTGTTGACCTTCTGGACGATGGCCAGGTGGGACTTCCCTGAGGGGGGCAGACGGAGCGGTCAGTTCCACGTTCCCCAAAAACCCCCGAGTGTCTGGAACTCAGTAAAACCTCATGGTCAAACCGTTTCATTCGCTTTACATTCAGCTGCCGTCGTTTCCACGGCGACGCAGCCGAAGCGTTTTACTGAAGTCCCGCCGTGGGGACGGTTTGCGAAACGTTGCGTGTTCAGCGACTCCGGACGGACGAACCAATCAGACGAAGCCTCAGCATCGCCATGGCAACCGTCACATCGCAGGACAACGCAAGGTGTTAATCAATCAAGCCGAGCTCTGCCGTCACGTGGAAGGAGTGTGTGTGTGTGTGTGTGTGTGTGTGTGTGTGTGTGTGTGTGTGTGTGTGTGTGTGTGAGATAACGCCGACCCGCCCGCTCCACAAACAGCCTGTTAATGAGTACAGGTCATTACAGTCGGGCGGGGTCTGGACTTTGACCCCCGGTGTGACAGTACAGCACACACACACTCCGACACACACACACTCTGACACACACACTCCAACACACACACACACACACACACTCACACACACACACTCTGACACACACACACACACTGACACACACCCCGACTCCCCGCTGAACTCGCCGCAGAGCAGCGGCTGAATCATTAATGCTGCTGACGGAGCGAGGCCGTCCAGGACGTCTGCGTCCAGAAGGTCACGTGCACAGGGACACGTGCACGCGCCCCGGCGAGCGCTCGTCCTCGCCGTGCGTCCGAACGGCCCTACTTCCTGTAAACCCGAACTCCTCCCGGTCACGGGACACGGGGCGTTTGGGGTTTGAGTCTGACCTTCAGAAAGACTCTGAGTTCCTGGGGTCACAGGAGGTCAAAAGGTCACTCAGCTGCAGCTTCCAGGAAAACAGGTCAACAAAGACGAAGAGAGCAAAGCGTCTCGCTCTTCCACAGATTTTTAAAGAGCCGCGTCGTTTGTTAAAACCGAGACTGAAAGCTTCTAAATGACGGACGGACTTCAGGGACGCTGGACGTAAACCTGGGCGGGTCCTGATCCTGAAGGATCGACTGGAAACAGGATCCACCCCAGTCCAGACCAGAGACATGAAGACGGACAGGAGGGGGTGAGGGGGGACGAGGGACAGCAGGGACAGGAGGACCAGCAGGGACAGGAGGACCAGCAGGGACAGGACAGACGCAAGGAATGAGCCCCGCGCCTGACGCCGTGCAAAAGACAGAGAGAGAAAGTGTGTGTGCGCGCGTTTTTCTATGCTTGTGGGGACCAAATGTCCCCACAAGGATAGGAAAACCTGCACGATGTGCCTTGTGGGACCTTCTTCCGGTCCTAATGAGGGAAACAGTGTTTTCTTGACCATGTTGTTGTTACTGAAAACAGTCAAAGGTCAAAACATTTCTTTAGGGTTCGGCTGTGTTGTGGTCTGGGTTAGGGTCAGGGTCAGGGTCAGGGTCAGGGTCAGGGTCAGGGTCAGGGTCAGGGTCAGGGGCTAGGAAATGCATTATGTCAATGAGTGTCCTCACAAGGATAGAAATACAAACCTGTGTGTGTGTGTGTGTGTGTGTGTGTGTGTGTGTGTGTGTGTGTGTGTGTGTGTGTGTGTGTGTGTCCTCTCCCTGTAGTGTTGAGTCAATATTTCAGAGGAAGTTGGACCCCGGGGGACGTTCTTCCTCTCAGTTAGTCAGTGACACACACACTAATCACACTTTCATGAGTGTGTGCCTGCTGATTTCAGGCTCTGTGTGTGTGTGTGTGTGTGTGCGTGTGTGTGGAAGAGGAGCGAATGACAGCGGTGTGCGGCTCACAGAAATACACACAGCCGTCACTTCCCAACGTGGTGATTTGGAGTTCCACAGGGTTCTGTCTGAGAACCTCTACTCTTCACGTTCTCCATGCTCCCTGTAGGAACATACCAATATTTTATACAGGCGAGGGAACGCCTTCTGTAGTGAGGGAACGGGATAAATAAAGCGTTCCCTCGCTATAATGAAGCGAGGGAACGCTGCTCTAACTGCAGAAGGCGTTCCCTCGCCTGACGCCTGCGGGCCTCCGTAGGAACAGGATCAGGAAACTCTCCATTAACTTCCCCTGTTCTGCAGAGGATCCACAGATCTGCTGATCTAGAACCAGAGGATCCACAGATCTGCTGATCTAGAACCAGAGGATCCACAGATCTGCTGATCTAGAACCAGACGACACTGATCCGCTGGTCAGTTTGTCTTGAAGACATAAAAACCTGGACGAGTCGAACGTTCTCCTGAATTCAGATAGAGCAGCAAAAAAGTTCTTACATTTAGAGAGAAATGATCTAAACTAAGTGACCCTGGATGGTTTTACTTTAACCTCCAGTAACACTGAGGAACCTGGAGTGACCTTTGACCTTTAACTCACACATTAAACAGGTCTGCAGAATCTCCTTCTTCCGCCTGCGTCAGATTTCTAACGTCAGGAACATGTGACTCAGAGCCCCGCTGAGAGACGAGTCCAGAGCCGACGACTGGAACTCCCCGCGATCAGGAACCAGCAGCTGCTGGGCAGGAGTTCTGAAGAGAACCAGGACCGAGAACCAGGGCTGAGAACCAGGACCGGGAACCAGGGCCGAGAACCAGGACAGGGAACCAGGGCCAAGAACCAGGACCGAGAACCAGGGCCGAGAACCAGGACAGGGAACCAGGGCCGAGAACCAGGACAGGGAACCATCGCCGAGAACCAGGGCCGAGACCGGGACGGAGCCTGCCGCCGTTCTTCACAAAGCCCGGCAGAGCCGAGACAAAGAGCCGAGCATGAGAGGAATCCCAGCGTGACGCAACACGACCGCGGCCACGTGCACGCCCGCCAGCCCGCCGCACTGCTGCACACTGTGTGTGTGTGTGTGTGTGTGTGTGTTTGTGCTGAGTGGCTTCTTTCTCCAGAAATCCCCCTGACCGCCGGCCGCTGGTCGGCGTACGGCCAGGCTTGCTAAATGGCACTGCGGCGCCTCCAGGTAGTCATTTCCCGGCGCGTTCCGGTCCCGACCGGCTCGGCGGACGCAGGGAGGTCAAACAGGTCATGATTTATTTAAAGCAAACCGAAGGAGCCTCGCACCAGCAGGTCCAACACCTCCACGCACGCAGCGCCGACTCCGACCAGCAGGTGGAGTCTGGAGTCCAACCGGCGCCGAACCGGCGGATCCTCCATAACTGGCCGTCAGCGGAGAGGAGCGTGAATCAGCAACACTGAGGGCGTGTGTGTGTGTGTGTGTGTGTGTGTGTGTGTGTGTGTGTGTGTGTGTGTGTCTCTCCAGATCACCTGAGCTCCCGCCTCTTAAAAATAGAACCGTCAAATACGAGCAGCACGACCGGCTTTTCAGGAGGAGACAAAGGACGAAGTGCACGTCTCTCACACACACACACACACACACACACACACACACACACACACACACACACACACACACACACACACACACACACACACACACACACAGTAAGTTAGAAAACCTCAACACTGCAGTCATGAAGCAGTTTGACCAGAACTACAAGACTTTATTCTGAAAGACCAGAAAACCTCAGAACCTGAACCATACATCCTGTAGACCAGGACCAGGACCAGAACCAGGACTATATGAATCAGGACCAGGACTACATAGACCAGAACCATGTGGAGCATATGGACCAGGACTGAATCATGTAGACCAGGAAACTCAGGACCAGGACCAGGACCAGTCCTGTCTGTCCTTCCTGTCCCTCTACTGAGCATGTGCAGAGCAGATCTTGCCATGGAGAACATGAGCAGCAGGCTTTCCACGGTTTCCATGGATACGGAGTCGGATGAAGTTCCACCTCAGGGGTCCTTCTCAAAACCTGTTTCCCGGACTCTGAGGACCGCTTTAGAGAAAACCCACGAACAGCGACGCCGGTTTGACTTCACGGCATAAAGACCAGGGTAGAATGGGACCAGGGTAGACCCAGGACCAGGGTAGACCCAGGAGCAGGGTAAACCTGGGACCAGGGTAGACCCGGGACCAGGGTAGACCCAGGACCAGGGTAGACCCAGGAGCAGGGTAAACCTGGGACCAGGGTAGACCCAGGACGAGGTCTCCAGCCTGGACCGGTGTAGCGCCCCTGGGGGTGTTGAAGGACCGGGGGAACCAGGTCTTGGCTGGATGACAGGAGGCGGCGTTCAGAGACACGCCCTCCAGATACCAGCCGGGTGTGCTCTGGGTGACCTTTGACCCAGAGCCAGAAACCTCTGAGCCCGTTTCAAGATGTTGATGTTAGACGGAGGGCGGGTCTGTTCGAGTCTGGTGGGACTGGACCAGGCTGGACCGGGCTGGACCGGGCTGGACCGGGCTGGACCGGGCTGGGACACTTCAGATCAGGAACAAAAGCAGCAGAGTGTGTGAACACACACTCACACAGGGAGGGGAGTGTGTTCAGCCACCTGCAGCCTGAACGGCAGGTATGTGAGGGTGTGCCAGGAGCGTGCACGGCAGCACGTGCACGGAGGAGGTGGCGGCGCAGCACCGGAACGAAGATCAGATCAGAAAACGACCTTCAGCCGACCTCTGTCAGAGAGAGAGGAACACACACACACACACACACACACACACACACACACACACACACACACACACACACACACACACACACACACACACACACACACACACACACGGCGTCGGGCTGAGGGGAACCGGCTGCTTCCTCCTCGTTAACGCCACCATAAAGGTCATTTCTCCTCTGATTGGCCACTGGCCTCGTTAACATCCTCGCTTCCCGTCGGGTCACATGACGCTGATGCTAGTCAGTTAGCCACCTAGCAGCTAGCGTCGGCTAAACCGCTCAGTTTCAGGTCTCTGCTAAATGGGTCGCCATGGCAACCGATGCCAGGAAGCAAGCCAGAGGAACTTCAGCTAATCTTACAGACAGGCGGGGGGCCGGGTCAGGGGCTGGGGGGGTTCAACCTGCGGCCCTGGACCCGCACCAGGCCCTTCAGCTCCGTTAAGCCTCGGCAGGACGGAACGTAATGAAACACTTTGTTTTCATGTTTCATTATATCTGCATTAAAAACGCTGAAGTCTGCAGGATTAAAACGGCTTCGGCAGGAGGAACTGAAGCAGACCAGACCCAGCTGTCAGGAAAAGAAAGAAAAAAATTAAAAAGAGGAAAAAAAGAACAAAGATTTCAAAGAGCTCAAACTGCAGAGAAAGTCCGGAAAAATGGGGGAAAAAAAAGGAAAAGTGACCAAAAGGTTCTGTTGGGTTTCTCTTTAAATGATCACTGCTGCCGTGATGAAGTGAAGGGAAGAGCTGCACTGACGGCGCGTCGGGCCGCTGTCACACTTCTTCCTGAGAACAACGGCACCAAGGTTACAAGACGTTCTGCTGAAGTGTAAACACACCCACATGTTCCAGAGACACCAACACTCACACACCGGTGTTCCAAACATCCTCGATAAAGATGTCGGCTGACATCAACACCAAACTGTCCAACTGTGAACAAAGTCCAGCCTCTCTGTCGGTTCAGGCCCCGCCCAGAAGAACATGGAATACAGCTCTGTCTCATCAACCATCAGGACCCTTTCAGGGTGAAATACTGCGTATCTTTCCCTGTAAGGTCCAGCTGAGCATTACATCTGGCTGTACTTAAATAAACGGTAATAATCTGAAGTCAGTCGCTTTGCCATTTTTCATACCGAGCACAGAATCAGAGAACCGGGAGGAGTCGGCCGGACGGAGGTCCTGGGCTCCAGCAGGAGAAAAATAAAGACGCGAGAGGAGAATCCTCAGCAGGGCTGACGGCTCCTGGTCGCTGTGATTCGGTGGGTTCAGTGTGTGTGTGTGTGTGTGTGTGTGTGTGTGTGTGCGTGTTAAAACACAGAAGTGAAACAGGAAGTGAGCGTCCTGTCCTCCAGGACTGTCCAGTCTTCACCACGGCAGCAGACGTCCATCTGATTTTCCTCTCAGATCAAACTCGCGCCGGCCACAGCTTCCAGCTTCAAACAAAGTTTTCAAACCTGAACAAAAAGCGGCTCAGGACCGGCTCAGGACCGGCTCAGCGCGGGGGACAGGTCCATCCTTCCAGCTGGTTCTGGTCCTGGTTTTAGTTTCAATTAATATGAAGAGCTGAAGCTCAACTAATGGAAGCAGCGGACGAAATGACCGAAAACACAGCAGGGAAGAACGTTTTCACCATTCCATCTATTCTAGAATCACATTGTTTCTGCTTTTATTTTAAGCATTTTTCCAGGTTTAGAGATTCTTCTCATTCTAGCATCTTTTCCCATCTGAGTGTTTCTTTAAGGAATAAATCATTCTGAGGATAAAGCGGCTCTGAAGTGTTTGAGCTTCATGGAGCCGCAGCAGAAAGGTCAGTGGGCCTCCTGTGGCCCCAGAGCCGCAGGTTGAGCACCCCTGCTCTACACCAGCTGGGAAACCGTTCCCCTTAGGATGATCGGCGGGTTCTGGATCAGAGGAGGCGGAACCGGCGCTCAGACGGACGATCAAGCGGCAGAACACAGTCTGCCGTTTACCCTGAGCTCCTCAAGTCGCTTCTCTACAGAGAGGTCAAAGGTCAAACTCAGCAGCCACGGCCTCACGCTTCCTCAGTCCGACTGAACACAACGAGCCGCCGAGCGACCGGCTGCCGGAACCGCCGGCATCACGGGTTCCTCACATTCAACGGATTTCACCCGAAAGGCTGAAAACTGATTCTACAGAACCGCAGGGTTCTACTCCAGAAACGCAGGGTTCTACTCCAGAACCGCAGGGTTCTACTCCAGAACCGCAGGGTTCTACTCAGAACCGCAGGGTTCTACTCCAGAACCGCAGGGTTCTACTCCAGAACCTCAGGGTTCTACTCCAGAACCGCAGGGTTCTACTCAGAACCGCAGGGTTCTACTCCAGAACCGCAGGGTTCTACTCCAGAACCGCAGGGTTCTACTCAGAACCGCAGGGTTCTACTCAGAACCGCAGGGTTCAGGGTTCTACTGTTACTGGACTGACTGGTTGTTAATCTACTGACTGACGGATTAGCTGGACTGCTGGGTAACTTACTGACGGCTCTCCTGGTTAATTTGGTTCTTTAAACTCTGACTGGTCGGTTAACATCCTGACTAGCTGGTTAGTTTGTTGACTGATTTTTTTAACCGGTTGGTTTCTGGGTTGACGGGTTGCTTCACTGACCGACTGACTGGTGAACCGGTTGACTGCTTTGTCAGAGAACTGAACGGCTGATTGGTTCTCAGGTTAACCGGCCTGGTTGTTGGATCAGAGGAGAACCTCGGGAACCCGTCTCGGTTTCCCGGAGCCGTTCGGAGTCCAGGTCGGGTTCTGCGCGGCGTTCCGAGCCGAAGCGCGTCTCCTCACCTTTCTTGAACTCCTCCAGCATGGCGTCCAGCTTGGTGTCGTGGAAGACGAAGTGCACCGGGTGGTTGTAGAACTTGGTGATGGTCTTCAGGGTGGTGCAGTCGTCCGGGTCCACGAAGGCCAGGTCCTTGACGTAGAGGATGTCCACGATGTTGGAGCGCTCGTCCTCGTACACGGGGATGCGGGTGTAGCCGCTCTCCATGATCTCCGACATGGTGTTGAAGTCCAGCACGGCGTCGCTGTGGATCATGAAGCAGTTGCCGATGGGCGTCATGACGTCCTCCACCGTCTTGGTGCGCAGCTCCAGCGCGCCCTGGATCATGTTGAGCTCCTCCTTCACCAGGTCGTTGTAGGGCTCCGTCACCTTCAGCATCTCCACCAGCTTCTCGCGGTTGTACACCGTGCCGATCTCCTGGCCCAGCACGCAGTCCAGGATCTTGCTGATGGGCCAGGACAGCGGGAAGGTGAGCAGCATGAACAGCTTGGTCACCGCGATGGTGTTGGCGCCCACGGCCAGGCCGTGGCGCGAGCACAGCGCCTGCGGCACGATCTCGCCGAAGATGACGATGCCGATGGTGGAGGCGACCACGGCGCCCAGCCCCGAGCCGATCAGGTCGTCCAGCAGGATGGTGAGCGTGGTGTTGACCAGCACGTTGCCCAGCAGCAGCGAGCACAGCAGGTAGTTGCCCTTGCGGCGGATGGGCTCGATCTTGCGGGCGTACTTCTTCTCCTTGTCGGTGCCGCAGCTCTGCACGATGCGCAGCTCCATGGGGTCCAGCGCCATCAGTCCCAGGTTCAGCCCGCTGAACATCCCGGACAGCACCAGCAGGAAGGAGATCAGGATCACCTGCAGCCAGATGGGCAGCAGCGACTTCTTCACCTCCACCACGCGCAGCCGGCCGTCCTCCTCGTCCAGCAGGTACCAGCGCTGGTCCCGGCGGTCCAGCACGCACAGCCCGAACAGCTTGACCGCCTCGCTCTTCCGGAGCTGCCGGATGCTGAGCCGGACCACCCCGGCGGTGTTCTGGTTCCGCACCTCCATGGGGCCCTTCACCGTGATGTCTTTAGTGTATTCGGGACAAGTCCTATTGGCGGTGTCGAGGACGGCGTCGTCGTCGTCCGCCTCGCCGGAGGGCAGCTCGGCGAACCGGATGAGCTCCGAGGTGTTCGGGAACAAGCGGAGTCCGTAGAAGCGCATGAAGGTGTCGCTCCCCTCGGTCACCTGGATCACCCCCTCCGCGGTGGTCTCCGACGGCTTGTCGGTCCTCTCCAGGCGCATGCCGAGGATCAGGGTGGCGTTGGGCGCCTCCGGGAGCGCCGCCTCGGCGCGGCTGCCCACGAACACGCAGGAAAAGAGGAGCAAAGTTCCCGTGAAGCTCCGTCCGCTCCACTCCACCGCCATGTTTGTTTCTGCAAGCAGGGGAACTGACGTCACCTACTCCTTTCCACCGGCCCTCCCCTCATTAGTATGCAGCGCTGCAGCCAATCAGAGGGCGTGACGTCACTCACAAACTTAGAACGAGCCCCTACGGGTTGGTTTTTTAAGGTAGACTGACTGTTTTAGATTTAAGGTGGACTTCCTCTCTGTTTACTTATTTCCCAAACATTTATTGTTTAATTTGATCAATTTATACTTTGAACTGTAAACTAGACAATTAGCCAAAAAATTAACTGTAATACATATTAACATTACGTACTATTATTATTTTTGTTTATTTTTTCTTTTCTTTAAAAAAAATAATAAATTCATGAAATGAGCATCACATAGTGATATTGTCCAGTTAAACCAGTGATGTTAAACATAAAGCCCGTGGGCCAAATTGGAACGAAAAGTCTCCAATCCAGTCCAGGAAACAACCTCATCAATGAAGAATTTCAAACAAAACAATGAGTCACATTGATTCATCCTGAGTAATTCCAACTCATTTCAAAATGGAAAAAAACAAATAACATCATTGTTCTTGCTATTTAAAAAATGAAAGCCTCAATAATGTAATCATCTTGAATATTTCAAATGTATTAAAGCCAATCAGATACAAATTCTGGCTTTTTGAAAATCATACAAAGCCCATAATGTGATGATTTAAACTAATTTATATATATATGAATACAGTTAAATAAACATTTAGGCTATTTTGAATGGAAAAATGGAAATAAGACCACATTTCTGATTTATTTAAATGTAAGAAAACAACCAACAATATGTCTGATTGTTTCAAATGAAAAAAACCCAAAAAAAACAAAGAGCAAAGCAAAACATTACAACGATAATTCTTTCATGGTGCAATGATCACATTCACTCATTTTTACATAAAATCTGGAGAAATGACGGTAGAAAACCCCTTTTAGTCATTAATTCAGGATTGTTTGGAAATCTGAACTATTTAAATTAGTAAAAAAACATTTTTTTTCTCTATTTTCAGACATGTTTTCTGAATGTTCCTGCCTGGCAGTGAAAATGTGAAACTGCGAAGCTGAATTCACCTTAATGTTCAACTGATATAATCAATACATTCATTTGAATGGATTTGATTGGACAGTTGAATGTAAAGCTGTTAAGTGAGGACGCGGCGCCACCTGGTGGTCAAACTGTGTCAGTGCAGCCAGAGGGGCTGATGGGAAAACTGTTCTGTGGCAAACGAAACACTGAAATCCTCAATCTGAGCAGAACATGAGGAGAAGAGGAATATTGATCCGGGTCTCATTCACACCTGGACGGTGACTGATTCACCTGTTCACTGAACTTCCGGTTGATCGCAGCAGGAGGGCCACGTGACTAAAGTTCAGCTTCAGTTCAGCCTCTTTCATCCAGAAAACCTTCAGTCAGACAGAGACTGCTCAAGAAAAGTGAACAAAACCCGCAAAACACAAAAAATATTTGATTTCCCGTGGAAGTTTTCAATGGAAATGTGCAGAAAAGAACAGATCGTTTCTTCTTTCTGATGGTTTAAAAAATAAAGCTCTCTTACTGTTATTATTATTGTTATTATTATTATTATTATTATTATTATTATTATTATTATTATTATTATTATTATTATTATTATTATTATTATTATTATTGCAATTTATTGATACTTTATAACCTTCAGTTGCCATTAATTGAAACTTTTAATCTTTTAATTGTATCGATCCGTTTTGACCTGTAATTGTGGATACTTTACTTCACTTTACTTTTACCGTTACTTTATTGATACTTGTGAACTTTTGCTGTTCTTCAAAGAGCTTCAGCGAAATTCACCCTGAGAGCAGAGAGACTCCAAACCTTCATCATGAACACAGATCAATGAAGGAGGAGGAGGAGGAGGAGGAGGAGGAAGAGGAGGAGGAGGAGGAGGAGGAGGAAGAGGGAGGAGGAGGAGGAGGAGGAGAGGGAGGAGGGAGGAGGGAGGAGGAGGAGGAGGAGGAAGAGGAGGAGGAGGAGGGAGGAGGAGGAGGGAGGAGGTTCACTCAGCGTCCGTGGGAGGACGGGAGGAAAACATTACCGCTTGTTTCTCGCAGTTTGGACACTTTGACTCTGAGAAAGACGCAGCTGGGACGCAGCGGCGGGACGCACGGGACGCACGGGACGCACGGTAAGACACCGCGCGCCGCCGACCTTCTGGGGCTCGAGGTGAAGCTGGGGGGGTCAGAGGTCAGGGGGGGTCTGGTGGATCGAGGAGAGCAGGAAGCCGCGACGCGTCGCGCTCCTCCGAGCCGCGTCCGGGGGAAAGTAACGGAAAGAGTGAAGTGTTGGGGGGGTACGGGTTCGGGTCCGGTCCTCCGGTCCTCCGGTCCTCCGGTCCTCCGCCGCTCTCTGCTCCTTTGTTTCCCCGCTGCTCTTGAAGCCTCCAGCCAGAGAAAGTTTCCTGATGCAGACAGATGTTGGAACAACACGAGGCTCGAGGAGCGAAACCAGAGAACAGCTTCAGTTTCCCCGAAGACCGGAGGCTCAGCGTGGACCGGAAGGAACCGGGGAACCCGGAGAACCCAGGAGGGAACCAGAGGACCCAAGAGGGAACCAGAGAACCCAGGAGGGAATCAAGAGAACCCGGAGAAACCAGGAGGGAAACAAGAGACAGAGACCTTAGAGAGCTGGAGAACCCAGAGAAGCTCAGAAGCAGAAACGCTTCAGACTGAACACTGAGCAGATCCGAGCTCAGAGGAAACGACTGTTCTTCATCAGAAAGTCTTCCTCACTTTACCTCGCTCCATCTCGCTCCATCTCACTCCATCTCACTCCACCTCACTCCATCTCACTCCAATTTACTCCACCTCACTCCACCTCTGGGCTGGAGGGCTGTGTGTTGAGATGCATTGTGTTGTATTGTTGTGTGTGTTGTGTTAATTTCTATCATGTTGTGTGTGTTATGTTGTGTTGGTTTGTGTTGAGATGCGTTGTGTTGTTGTATTGTTGTGTTATGTTATTTCCTGTTGAGTGTTGTGTTGTGTTACGCTGTCGTTTTTGTTGAGATGCGTTGTGTTGTTTGTTGTATTGTTGTGTTAGGTTGTTCCACTTGTGTTGAATCTTTATTTCTCTTCCTGTTTCAGACTCGTTTTCCAAAGTAAGAGTCTGTTAACCACCTGACTCTTGTTTGTTCTCAAATGTTTACTGGAGGAAGAAGTGGGTGGAGCTTAATAAGTGGGCGGAGCTTCCTGTTCTGACTCCATCAAATAAAAGATGTTCGGCAGATTTTCTTTGTTTTTCTACCTACACTTCAGGAAAGTTTCCCGTTTCCACGGAAACGTTCTGTAGACCCTGTCGCTCTCATGTTGGTCCACTAGGGGGCGCCGCTGTCTGTTCTCCTTCTGTAAACATGAAGAACAGGAGAACAGGACTGTAGGAGGAGTGATGCAGTACGCTTCTCTGAGGAGGGAGGTCTGGGCTCTGGATGGGAGGGGTGTGTGTTTGGGGTTCTGGGTTCTGGATGGGAGGGGTGTGTGTTTGGGGTTCTGGGTTCTGGATGGGAGGGGTGTGTGTACAGGGTTTGGGGTTCTCGGGTTCTGTGTTCCGCGGCACTGCGCTGCTCCTCGCCGCTGTCAGAACGTGTTTCCACAGAGACGGAAGAGGCGGAGGTTCTCTTCAGGTTCCGCCCCGCTGTAAGGCGAGAAGGGGGCGTGGCCTCCTGCCCTCACAGGTCACCTCAATAATTCAGAGGCTTTTTGTTTTGGTTCCGTCGGAACCGCCGGACTCAGGAGCCGTTCTCCAGGACGGGACAGAACCCGGTGGGACGCACCGGGCCGCGGCCCAATGTCCACGCTGTGTCCCCACCTCCACGCTGTGTCCACACCTCCACGCCGTGTCCCAGTGGACATTGGGACACTTGGACACGTCCCAGAAGAACAAAGTGAACATTAACTTGGAGCAGTGAAATGTTCAGACTGGAACCCGGACCGTCTCTCTGTCAACATGTCCGTCTGTCTGTCTGTCTGTCTGTCTGTTTGTTTTGTTTGTTTGTTTGTTTGTTTGTTTGTTTGTTTGTTTGGAGCTTTTTCTCCGCCGTTCTTCCGGCTGCAGGATTTTAATGTTTCGTTCAGTTTTCCCTCTGATTTCCGCGTGGTGTTGCTGGTGGTTGACTTTGTGCCGTGTCCTCGTCTCTGTCCCCTCGTCTTCGTCCAAACTGTCCCCCATGTGACTGAGAGGAGAAAGGAGGTCAGGGTATACTGGAGGTCCTGGTATTACAGTTTTTCTCCATTGGTTTGGCTCATTTCTTGAAACTGAAATTACATTTTCAAAAGTCGAAGATCATTTGGCAAAACGGTCTTACAGTTCAGCTCAACACCAGAGTTCACTTGCCAAAGCTCATCTCCATCCCAAAACTGTTCACTCATGTTTCAAAGCTTCATTTCTTCCCCATATAAACAGTCAGAGCCTCCAAAACTTAAAGATCCTTCTCAACAGCTTCGGCTCATTTCTCCAAACAGACCGGGCGTTCTCAGTTCTCTTGGTTCTCCTGCCAAAAACCACCTGGACCGTTCAGCAGAGCCACGGTTCACCTGTCAGAGATCAGATCTCGGCCAAAGCAGCTCACTCAGGTGGAAAAACTAAATTTCTTTCTTAAACAGATGGTCAGTGTCCTCAAAATGCTTTGTCCTTTTGGCATCGTGTGAGCTCTGACAGTCAGAATGTTTAGGTTTTTTGTCATTAAAGGCAGAGGACCACTGAAATATTCCTCATCTACCTTTCTGTCTGAGCCCAGTCCTTCATTCACAGTGGTTACTGTTCATTCATTCATTCATTCATTTTCTACCGCTTCTCCCTTTCGGGGTCGTGGCTGGAGCCGAAGGCGGGGTCACCCTGGACAGGTCTCCAGTCTGTCGCAGGGCCGACATAGATATACAGACAGACCATTCACTCTCACATTCTTACCTAGGGGCAAATTAGGGTGACCAGCTAACCTGACATGCATGTTTTTGGACCGTGGGAGGAAGCCGGAGAACCCGGAGAGAACCCACACATGGTTACTGTGATAGTTGTTATTTTCTTCTTTGGGTTTTTTAGCTAGTAGGAAATATCGTGTATAAGAAAATGAAGACAAAAAGCATTTTACAGTCAGAAGAACCTTCAGGTTCTGATTCACACGTCGCTCTCATACCTCCAAGGAAACTGTTATCATTTTTATTCACACACAGAGCAACTTTTATCCATCGGAGTTCAATATACTGGAAAAAACAACAAAACAACAAAGAAACAAAGAAACAAGAAACAAAACAAAACAAAAAGGAAAACTGGATGTAGCCCACAGTGCTGTAAATGAAGCTGGAGTTTCACAGCTCACTTCTTCACTGGTCCTCCTTTTGACTGTCCTCCTCACCTTCATGCAAACACCTCCATGTCTGGTATTCCTGGTACTGAAGTGTGTTTTTGACTAATTTTGACAGTTGAACAGATGATTTTCCAGGTGGTGACTGATACAATGAAATCATGCCGATATGTTTTGGAGAGAACAACCATCAGACTGAGAATCAGTCAGTCAGTTTAGATCAACATGACCTATTCACTGGGGAATTGTGCTAAATCTGTCCTTACTGTGGTTAATTATTTGCAAAGATTTTCTGAGACATTGAGACATGTACGAAGACATTTCCAATGTGATGACATGAATGAGAAACACCGTTCTGTTGTGAGCAGGTACGGGGTAGTTTGGAGATTTGTTTGTTGTTTTGAAAATGTAAATTCAGTTTCAAGAAATGAGCCAAACCAACGGAGAAAAACAGTAATCAGTAACCCCAACAGGAAGCTGCAGAAACGCCACAGAACAAACAGAACAGACCGGCGGGACAGTTTCACATTAAACCCATGCTGCGTTTGAGGTCAGCTGGGAAATTTGAAAACTGCAAACAGTCACTTCCAACCGTCTCTAAGTCAAAGCTCCGTCGCCTCCGTCAGCCTCGCAGTGAGCAGCAGCTCTAAAACCTCCTGAAGCAGCACCAGGCCTTCAAGAGGGTGTAACGATGCGTCAACAACAACGACAACGACAACGACAACAACAACAACAACAGAACTGACGGAGTTCAGACCAGAAATTTATTGCTGGCAGAAGCGATTTTCAAAATAAGAGTCACTGCACACACAGAAATTTAAATGAATGCATTCAAAATAAAACCTGAACAAAACGTCAGGTTGTGGAGCTGCTGGAGGAATCTGTGCGGTACCGGAAAATACCGGTACCGGTATCAGACCGACACTGGTATCGGACTGGTATCAGTCCCGTACCGGTATCGGTCCAACCCCATTATGAAGTTCACCGGCGGGTTCACACTGGATGCGTTCCGTCTCCGGTCCGGTATCCCGCAGCACGGTTTCACACCGCCTCTGGTGTCTCTGCAGTCCGCTGGAGGAGGTTGCCAGATCTGTCACACTCCCCCCCAGACAATATGAAACCCGTTTAACTCAATAGAAGGCAGCCCAAAGCGCCATCTCGGTTGAAAATACATGTAACAACTGTAAGAACCATATTTGTGTAGTAAGAAACACGTCACAAACACAAAAGCATTTCATCAACCCGTCCGACATGTTAAAAAAGAAGCTTGATTTGGCAGAAACCTGCCCAATCTGGCGACACAGAGCCGCTCCGGTCACAGAGCTGTTTTGTGCCATTTTGGTGTCGTTTGACTTTCCTGCAGTGACGAAGAACAAAACCGTTCGTTCTTTTAATGCAGTTAATGACTGCACCACACGGTTTGTTCTGTATTCTACCAGAAGAATAAAAAAAATGGAATATTAAGGCAAAAACACGACAGGTTTTATTTTGAAATCACTTATTTTGGAACACGTATCGCGTTTCCTTCCGGCGCCGACTTGCTTCCGTCTGGATTGACCTGGTAGGGCTGCGGCGACGGAAAAACAGGATCCTTGCGGAAAGTTACCAGAGCTCCGTAAAGGCCAGTGTGAACCACGGCCCTGATTTTTATGACTACGGATTAGCTGCGGTGTCCGTTCCGCAGCCGGACCGGAGCCGGACCGGAGCCGGACCGGAACTGAACCGGAGCCGGACCGGAGCCAGACCGGAGCTGGACCAGAACTGAACCGGAGCCAGACCGGAGCTGGACCGGAGCCGGACCGGAGCCGGACCGGAGCCGGACCGGAGCCGGACCGGAGCCGGACCAGAACTGAACCGGAGCCAGACCGGAGCCGGACCGGAGCTGGACCGGAGCCGGACCGGAGCCGGACCGGAGCCGGACCGCAGCCGGACCGGAGCCGGACCGCAGCCGGACCGCAGCCGGACCGCAGCCGGTGTGAACCCGGCGTTATTGTGAAAAACCTCTAAACTCAGTGAGTCCTGTGCTGATGGATTCTGATTATTTCAGTCTGCAGAAACTGAGAGTGGGAGTTTTTAACTGAAACCAAGCAGTAATCCAGGTTTATCCAGGCTAATCTGGTGCTAATCCATTGTTAATCCACTGTTAATCTGGTGTTAATCTATTGTTATTCCAGGTCATTCTCGTGTTAATCAGTGACTCCTGATGAGTTTCAATCCTTCTCACACCTTTAAATCTAGAATCGGTGAGAAGAGTTTTTCACCGCAGTTGCTCATTTGAGGAAGTCGGCTTCCTTTTCGTCTTTTCTCTGCCCACTTCCTTCACACTCACACTCCTTCCCGCCACGAGCGTTGCGGTTCAGAGCGAAACGGGCCTGTTTGAGTTAAAGCTGCAGCGATCTCCGCCTCTCTGCGTCACATCAGCGCAGCCCTCCAGTCCTGGGAACACTGTTTCAGATCAGCGGAATGGAAACAGAGTGAAGCGGCGTCAGCGTCAGGAACAACTAAACATTCAGTCCAGAGAACGACTCTCATCTCAACACGAAGCCGGTCTGACTGAAACTCTCTGCTGGAAGATTCAGTGAAGCGTATTGAAGGATCTCATGTGTCCAAAGCTGAAAGAAATGTCTTCAACCGTCACCATGGCCGACTGGGATCTCTTGAGGGCCTGTTTTGGCCCAAGAGCCATATGTTTGAGAGAGAGCTTCGACTCAGAATCAGGTTTTGAATCCAGAGGAGCTGAGAGAGAGAGAGAGAGAGAGAGACTCTTCATCTTCATCCCTCACTGATCAGTTTGATTGACCGCTGCTCTCAGCTGGATGATGACATCATCAGTCTACTTCCTTATATGGTCATGAGAGTCATGTGACACCAGAGTGTCGAGAAATCCTTCAACGTCACGAAGGAGGGAATCAGGTCATCTGATACAACCTGAACCTGGACCAGTCTGGACCAGGACCTGGAGCAGTCTGGACCAGGACCTGGACCAGTCTGGACCAGGACCTGGACCAGCGTAGATTCTTCAGTCCCCCTGTGTCTCTGCTTCCTACAGACTCTGGGAGTCTGGTCTGTATTTTTAGCCGGAGGACTGATAAGGCCGGTACTTGGCGAGAAGGTTCCACTGATAGCGCCAGCTGGAGGGTCTGGAGGGTCTGGAGCTCCGAGGACCCTGAAAAACACAAGCGAGGGTTTTGCTCTCCTTATTCTGGTTTAGGTACCGATACAGATGCCGATACCGATACCAGTATCGGCTGTCGGTACTGCACAAGTACCAATCTTTCATAAATCAAGTTCTGCTAAAATATGGAGGACAGAGAGTTAATACAACACCAGCCACTCAACCAGCAGCTTCACCAGCTGCATTACCAGCAACTTAACCCGTAGTTTAACCAGGAACTTAACCAGCAGCTTAACCTGCAACTGAACAAGTTCCTTAACCAGCAGCTTAACCTGCAACTGAACAAGTTCCTTAACCAGCAGCTTCTCCATCAGACATTTGGTGCAGCAGTTGAAATGATTTTTTTCAGTAGTTTAACTGGTCCGAGCCATGCTACATGCTAACTACTACATGTTAATTATTACATGCTAACTCCTACATGCTACATGCTAACTGCTACATGCTAACTACTACATGTTAATTATTACATGCTAACTCCTACATGCTACATGCTCACGACTACATGCTACAGGCTAACTGCTACATGCTAGCTGCTCCGCAGGGTCTTGGGCTAACCGTGACTCCGGCTCCTTTTGATTATCTGGAGTGTTTCTAACTTTCAGCTCCTCAGTAAATCTGACAGCAGAGATTAGAATCTGAGTCAAAGAGACTTTTTCCTCAATCTCACTCCTGAGACGACGAAACTACAATCACCTATCACACACACACACACACACACACACACACACACACACACACACACACACACACAGACTGCGGGAGCAGCAGCCGTGCTGGCCCTCCTCTCCTCTGATTGGCCGGCCTGTGGGAAGCCACACTGCTGTCTCAGCGCTCTGCCTCAGCAGGATTTCAGTCCAGGAAGTTGACCTGGCGTGAAGAAAGCCCCGCCTCCACGTCTGAACGCCAGGCAGTCACGTTGATCCGGGTTTACTGATGATGTCATTCCTCCTCATGCCACACGGTGGCGAAGTGAGTCCGTCCAGCATGAGTCCAGTTAGAGAAGAAGAGAGCCTTCAGTGGCGTCACTGATCCACTCAGCTTATTCTGATTTAAATCCGACACAGCTAGTTTTTGACAAATTTCCTATTGTTAGCATTAGCATTAGCATTAGCATTAGCATTAGCATTAGCACAGGTGTCTGCAACGCTCTCTTCTCATTGGCCAGCTGGTCATGTTAGCATTTAGCTGCTAACCCTCCACAGTGAAGCCTTCCAGGAGCTGATTGATATTTGTTATATCGACACCATCACCACCGTCATCATCTTCACTACCGTCCACACCGTCCACACCATCTCCACTGTCCACACCATCTACACCGTCAACACCGTCCACACCATCTCCACCGTCCACACCATCTACACCATCTCCACCGTCCACACCGTCACCACCGTCCACACCATCTCCACCGTCCACACCGTCACCACCGTCCACACCATCTCCCCCGTCCACACCATCACCACCATCACCACCATCGCGGAGTGTCCCCAGGTAGACCGCGAGGTGCAGGGGGAAAAAAAAAAGTTTGTGTGGTTGAAAAAATGAAAGAAAAAAGCAACAAGTGTGTGCGCGTGTGAATGTGTGTGTGTGCGCACGCAGCACGCTGATGCACACTGGATGCGGTCCGGCTGCGAAATGGCTGCATTCCATCTACGGAGCGGAATCACCACATCACCGCCTGACATGTCTGTGCAGTCTGACGGAGGAGGTTGCCAGATCTGTCGCTCTCCCCCGTAAACAATATGAAACCCGTTTAACTCAATAGAAAGCAGCCCAAACCGCCATCTCGGGTGAAAATGCACGTTAAAACCGTATTTGTATAATAAAAAAACTCGTCATAAACACAATCATTTCATCAATCAGTCCAACGTGTTCAAAAAAGAAGCTTGATTTGGCAGAAACCCGCCCAATCTGGCAACGCAGAGCCACTCCAGTCATAGAGCTGTTTGGTGTCGTTTGACTTTCCCGCAGTAGAAGAACAAACCTTTGATTCTTCTAAAGCGAATAATGACTACATCACGCTGTCCGTTCTGTTTTCTGCCAGAAGAAGTAAAAAACTAGAATATTAAGGCAAAAACACGACACAGATTTTATTTTGAAATCACTTGTTTTGGAACAAGTATAGCGTTACCTCCCCCCCCACCCCCACCCCCCACCCACCCACCGGTCCAGCAGGGCCAGTCCTGGGTCGACCCTAAAGGATTGAATAATTGAAAAGTAGATCTTGGCCCAAAAAAGGTTGGACACCCCTGGTCACCACTGTCACATGGTCGGATGGACGGTAAACCTCCAGGAAACACCGTTTGAGCAGCTCCAGCTGGAGGACAAACATGTAAACTACAGCGTTTCTGGTCGTCAGGCGGTGAAACCTGCCGCCATCAGTCGGTCCTGTTGTGAGACAGCGAGACAGCCCGGCTGCTCCTTTCTCTTCGGCTCTGAATAAAGAGCCAGTGTTCACCGCAGAAACCCGACACCGGAGCGGACAGGACGCTCATTCATGTGAGCGACCTCTGACCCCGCCCCCCACCTGGAGTCAGTCACAGGTGAGTCTGACTCCGGGGTTCAGTTCCACCAGTCTGGTTGAAGACTAACCGTTAACCAAGTTCGGTAACTTCTACAAACCCGAAGGTGACGCCTGTTGGCGATCAGAGAAAACATGGAGGCCAGAACTAATTCAGAACTTCAGGGTCCGTCTGAAACGTCACCGGGTGTCGTCACGGCGACGGCAGCGGTGGCGACGCCCCTCAGCTCAGCGCGAGGCTGGAGGAAATGACCAGGCAGCTTTCAGGAGGTGTGTGTGTGTGTGTGTGTGTGTGTGTGTGTGTGTGTGTGTGTGTGTGTGTGTGTGTGTGTGTGTGTGTGTGTGTGTGTGGTGTGTGGTGTGCGCACACGCTCCCCCGCCCGCCCACCGTGCTGCTGGTTGCCGAGGTGACGTCAGCGTTGAGTCTATAAATAACAGGCACATGAAATTACTGAGGAATGTCTGTTTTACCAGGAATGCCTGGAAACACACACACACACACACACACACACTGACTCACGCTGATGAGACTCGCCTGTCTCTTCTGTCTCATTTCTCACTTTGAATTCCGGATAAAATGATAGAAGCGGTTTGACCTTGACCCCAGGAGTTCGCAGCTCATAAGGTCGTTCATGTAGTTTTGCATTAAAAAACGGTGTCATGCTGTCGGCTGATCGGTGTGTGAACACCTGACGTCACACTCGTCTCTCCTCATCCGACTGTTCAGCTTCCTGCTCTGACTGACAGAAGAGGGAACCGGGTTTGAACAGTCGGACCTGTCGACTGTATCGGGTGGCGGTGTCTGAACAGTCGGACCTGTCGACTGTATCGGGTGACAGTGTCTGAACAGTCGGACCTGTCGACTCTATCGGGTGATGGTGTCACCCGGAACCGGTTGTTTGTGATTCAGTTCAGTTTGCTGAACATCGTCATTCAAATAGATGAATAGTGAAATCTCGGCTGTTCACTGTCAGATTGCCTTGCCTCTTGCCTGCCGCCTGTTGCCTTGTTGCCTGCCACCTGTTTCCTGCCTAATGTTACCTGTTGCCTTGTTACCTGTAGCTGTTGCCTGCTGCCTGTTGTCGGTCACTGTTGCCTGCCGCCTGTTGCTTGCCTCCTGTCACCTTTTGCCTGTAGCTGTTGCCTCCTGCCTGCCACCTGTTGTCTGCTGCCTGTTGCCTTGTTGCCTGTAGCTGTTGCCTGCTGTCTGTTGCCTGCCGCCTGTTGTCTGTTGCCTTGTTGCCTGCCGCCTGTTGCTTGCCTCCTGTCGCTGTTGCCTCTTGCCTGCCGCCTGTTGCCTTGTTGCCTGCCACCTGTTTCCTGCCTAATGTTACCTGTTGCCTTGTTGCCTGCTGCCTGTTGCCTGCTGCCTGTTATCTGTCACTGTTGCCTGCCGCTTGTTGTCTGCCGCCTGTTTGTTTGAATCCTGTAGCTGTTGCCTCCTGCCTGTTGCCTTGTTACCTTGTTGCCTGCCGTCTGTTGCCTGCTGCCTGTTATCTGTCACTGTTGCCTGCCGCCTGTTGTCTGTTGCCTTGTTGCCTGCCGCCTGTTGCTTGCCTCCTGTCGCTGTTGCCTCTTGCCTGCCGCCTGTTGCCTTGTTGCCTGCCACCTGTTTCCTGCCTAATGTTACCTGTTGCCTTGTTGCCTGCTGCCTGTTGCCTGCTGCCTGTTATCTGTCACTGTTGCCTGCCGCTTGTTGTCTGCCGCCTGTTTGTTTGAATCCTGTAGCTGTTGCCTCCTGCCTGTTGCCTTGTTACCTTGTTGCCTGCCGTCTGTTGCCTGCTGCCTGTTATCTGTCACTGTTGCCTGCCGCTTGTTGTCTGCCGCCTGTTTGCTTGAATCCTGTAGCTGTTGCCTCCTGCCTGTTGCCTTGTTGCCTGCTGCCTGTTGTCTGCCGCCTGTTGCCTTGTTGCCTTGTTGCCTTGTTGCCTGCCGCCTGTTGTCTGCTGCCTGTTGTCTGCCGCCTGTTTCCCGTCCGGCCCGCCCTCTCAGTCTCTCTGCCCTACATGGGAAAAGCTTCCAGCAGCTGCAGCTGAAGAAAACCTGCTGGAAGAAACTCCTGGAAGGACAGGAAGAGCGCAGCCCCCCCCCCCCCCTCTCTCTCTCTCTCTCTCTCTCTCTCTCTCTCTCTCTCTCTCTCTCTCTCTCTCTGTCCCACCCTGGACCATAAACTTCTGTTTCAGCCAAACTTTCCTTCTGGGCCTGAAACAAACAAAGGTTCCAGTCAGGAATTAAAGCTCCGGTTTGCTCATAGAGCAGGGTGTGGAAAAACCCCGATGTCCCTGACGTCCCTGATGTCAGCGGCGGCGGAGAACGTCCACGCTCAGCTCCAGCAGTCTGGAGTCTGTCTTCAGGTCTTCATGTGTTTATATGGAGCGAAACTGCTGATTAATCTGAAACCACCACAACGTCCAGAGTCCAGGACAGGGTCTTTAGAATCCAGGACAGGGACCTTAGAGTCCAGGACAGGGACCTTAGAGTCCAGGACAGGGACCTTAGAGTCCAGGACAGGGACCTTAGAGTCCGGGACAGGGACCTTAGAGTCCAGGACAGGCTCTTTAGAATCCAGGACAGGGACCTTAGAGTCCAGGACAGGGACCTTAGAGTCCAGGACAGGGACCTTAGAGTCCAGGATAGGGACCTTAGAATCCAGGACAGGGACCTTAGAGTCCAGGACAGGGACCTTAGAGTCCAGGACAGGGACCTTAGAGTCCAGGACAGGGTCTTCAGAGTCGTTTTTTGCCAGAACGTCAAACTGCCTTTTTAACAACCTTCTCTGAGAGCGTCGGGTTGGATCTGGTCTTTGTTTTGGACCGGAGGTTCTGAACCATGTCGGTCAGAGTTTTGGCTCCAAGCGGACCGGAGTCCGGGTTCCACTGGATGAACCCGGTTCTGGCTGAGTTTCAGAGGTCCAGCAGAAAGACCGGGTTTGTCTTTAAAGTTTGAGTCTCAGTGAAAAGATCCGAGCAGAACCAGGGGTGTTCTGAAGGCCTTTGGACAGAAAACCGGTTCTGGTCCAGTCTTATTGGTGGTTCTTCCTCTGAGAACTCTAACGGTTCTTCTTCTCCTCCCAGATCTGCACGATGGACCAATAGCAGCAGGAGAACAACATGTCGTTCTTCAGCCTGGACTGTGTGAGGAAGAAAGAGAGAGGTGAGTCCAGAACCTTCAGAACCTGCAGAACCTGCAGAACCTGCAGAACCTTCAAACCATTCAGAACTTTCAGCATTCTCAGTAGCTTTAGAAACTTTAGAGCTTTCTGAACGTCAGAGCCATGAGGACCTTCAGAACCTTCAGAACTGTCAGAACCTTGAGGACCGTTAGAACCGTCCGGAGACGTGCGCCCGGCCCTTAGCGCTCACTATAAAGGTTCTGAATGTGAAGATGTTCTCATTAGTTGGAAGAACATGTCCAGCTGTCAGAACAGGATGTGAAGAACCAACAGATTCTGGTTCTAGAGATCTGGATCCGCAGGCCTGAGGGGGTTCAGGGTCCGTTGGCATGGCAACGCTGATGAAAATCAGCGTTTTCGGAAACGGTTCCGAGGTGGAGCCTTGAAACTCTCTGGATCTGTTGCTGCGGAAACAGGTGGAAACAAGATGGAGCCAAAGTCCGTGTTCTCCGATTGATACTGTTCCAGTGTGTTGTTCTCCCTGTTCTCCGTGTTCTCCCTGTTCTCCTGTTCTTCTAATAAATCGTCGTGTTTTCAGAGCTGGAGAGGAAAGTCAGAGCCAACGACCGCGAACACAACCTGTCCTTTAAATATGCAGTGAGTACGAGCTGTGTGTGTGTGTGTGTGTATGTGTGTGTGTGTGTGTGTGTGTGTGTGTGTGTTCTTGTATTTCTATCCTTGTCGGGGCCAAATGTCCCCACAAGGATAGCAAAACGTGGAACGACGTGCCTTGTGGGACCTTTTTCCGGTCCTAAGTAGGAGAAACAGTGTTTTCTTGACCATGTTGTTGTTACTGAAAAAAGTAAAAGTGCAAAAACATTTCTTTAGGGTTAGGCTTGGTTGTGGTGTGGGTTAGGGTTAGGGTAAGGGTCAGGGTTAGGGGCTAGACATGAATGGTGTCAATGGAAGGTCCCCACAAGGATAGAAATACAAGACTGTGTGTGTGTGTGTGTGTGTGTGTGTGTGTGTGTGTGTGTGTGTGTGTGTGTGTGTGTGTGTGCCACTGCAGCTGCTCCGAACATCACTTTTCTCCCACTCGGCTCAGGTCGTATCTTTCCCAGTGGATCGCCCCGTACCTGACCTTTGACCTTTGACCTCTGACCTGTCCTTGGCTCTCGCTCCGTCCTGACCTCTCTATCAGAACCGGAAGCAGACTCATCGTTGGAACGGAGCGGGCGGTGGGAGAAGAACCTCCCGGAACGCTGACGGAGCGGAGCATGGAGAACCGGCCCGAGGGGAAGATGGAGGGAAGGAGAAAGAAGGAAAAAATAACTGAAGAAAAACAGAGTGGAAACTGAGAAAGAGTAAAGAAAAAAACAGAAACAAAATAAATAAAATTTAAAAGGAGGAACAAAAGCAGAAAAGGGAAAAAACAAAAGATAAAAGCAGAAAAAAGAAGGAAAAAAGAAAAAAGGGGAAATGAGAAAAGAGTTTCAGATTCTCAGCATGTTTATTGGCTCCAGAACAACAAGACGGTGAAACGGTTCTGTAGCCGCAGAACCCTGCTGCGGGCCGGAGAACGTGGAGGAACCAGGGTCCGGTCTCCACTCAGACACCGTCCCTTTCAGAATAAAAGCCTCTGTGACTGTTGAGGCTGTGTTGGGAAACTCCAGAGCGGCTGTGAGCGCTCAACACCCCTCCCCGGCTTCCCGGCAGAGCCGAGTGCCGAGTCAGTGGGCGGAGTCAGTGGGCGGAGTCAGTGGGTGGAGGGGGAGATGTGGCGATAAGACAAGGCTGAGCGGGCCCACCCGGTGACCAGGTCAATACCAGGAGAAGCATCCAATGAAAAGAGAAGTTCAGCACAACAGCCGGAGAGACAGCTTCCTGTTTCATTTCATTCTGTTTCAACTCCAGTAAATATTTAGACAGGTCCTGAATGCCCCCCCCCCCCCCCCCCCCCCCCCGTCTGGATGCAGAGCAGCAGGTCTCCATTAAACAGAACCCAGAGCTTTGATTCATTCATATAAACAACATCCAGCACTGACAACACTGCTTCCTGCTTCCTGCTCCTTCTTCCTGCTCCTACTTCCTGTTTCCTGCTTCTGCTTCCTGGTTGAATGAAGCGCTGAGTGACGGGACGCTTTAATCCCGCCTCAGAACCAAACTGACCCCGTCTTCCCGCCGCCATGGCGATAAACGGAACCTTCTCTGCTCCTCCTCCAGACCAACGCCATCAAGACCTCCAAGTACAACCTCCTCACCTTCCTGCCGCTCAACCTGTTCGAGCAGTTCCAGAGGATCGCCAACGCCTACTTCCTGGTCCTGCTGGTGCTCCAGGTACCAAGGACTCCCGCATTATAGAGCATCTTCCCCCTCTAATATCAGTTTATAGAGCATCTTCCTCCTCTAACAGCAGATTATAGAGCATCTTCCTCCTCTAACATCAGATTATAGAGCATCTTCCTCCTCTAACATCAGATTATAGAGCATCTTCCTCCTCTATAAACCAGATTATAGAGCATCTTCCTCCTCTAACATCAGATTATAGAGCATCTTCCTCCTCTGACATCAGATTATAGAGCATCTTCCTCCTCTATAAACCAGATTATAGAGCATCTTCCTCCTCTGACATCAGATTATAGAGCATCTTCCTCCTCTAACATCAGATTATAGAGCATCTTCCTCCTCTGACATCAGATTATAGAGCATCTTCCTCCTCTATAAACCAGATTATAGAGCATCTTCCTCCTCTGACATCAGATTATAGAGCATCTTCCTCCTCTAACATCAGATTATAGAGCATCTTCCTCCTCTAACACCAGCTTATAGAGCATCTTTCTCCTCTAACATCAGATTATAGAGCATCTTCCTCCTCTAAAATTAGATTATAGAGCATCTTCCTCCTCTAACATCAGATTATAGAGCATCTTCCTCCTCTAACATCAGATTATAGAGCATCTTCCTCCTCTATAAACCAGATTATAGAGCATCTTCCTCCTCTAACATCAGATTATAGAGCATCTTCCTCCTCTGACATCAGATTATAGAGCATCTTCCTCCTCTAACATCAGATTATAGAGCATCTTCCTCCTCTAACATCAGATTATAGAGCATCTTCCTCCTCTAACACCAGATTATGGAGCATCTTCCTCCTCTAACATCAGATTATAGAGCATCTTCCTCCTCTAACATTAGATTATAGAGCATCTTCCTCCTCTAACATCAGATTATAGAGCATCTTCCTCCTCTAACATTAGATTATAGAGCATCTTCCTCCTCTAACATCAGATTATAGAGCATCTTCCTCCTCTAACACCATCTTATAGAGCATCTTTCTCCTCTAACATCAGATTATAGAGCATCTTCCTCCTCTATAAACCAGATTATAGAGCATCTTCCTCCTCTAACATCAGATTATAGAGCATCTTCCTCCTCTGACATCAGATTATAGAGCATCTTCCTCCTCTAACATCAGATTATAGAGCATCTTCCTCCTCTAACATCAGATTATAGAGCATCTTCCTCCTCTAACACCAGATTATGGAGCATCTTCCTCCTCTAACATCAGATTATAGAGCATCTTCCTCCTCTAACATTAGATTATAGAGCATCTTCCTCCTCTAACATCAGATTATAGAGCATCTTCCTCCTCTAACATTAGATTATAGAGCATCTTCCTCCTCTAACATCAGATTATAGAGCATCTTCCTCCTCTAACACCATCTTATAGAGCATCTTTCTCCTCTAACATCAGATTATAGAGCATCTTCCTCCTCTAACATTAGATTATAGAGCATCTTCCTCCTCTAACATCAGATTATAGAGCATCTTCCTCCTCTAACATTAGATTATAGAGCATCTTCCTCCTCTAACACCAGATTATAGAGCATCTTCCTCCTCTAACATCAGATTATAGAGCATCTTCCTCCTCTATAAACCAGATTATAGAGCATCTTCCTCCTCTAACATCAGATTATAGAGCATCTTCCTCCTCTATAAACCAGATTATAGAGCATCTTCCTCCTCTAACATCAGATTATAGAGCATCTTCCTCCTCTGACATCAGATTATAGAGCATCTTCCTCCTCTAACATCAGATTATAGAGCATCTTCCTCCTCTAACACCAGATTATGGAGCATCTTCCTCCTCTAACATCAGATTATAGAGCATCTTCCTCCTCTAACATTAGATTATAGAGCATCTTCCTCCTCTAACATCAGATTATAGAGCATCTTCCTCCTCTAACATTAGATTATAGAGCATCTTCCTCCTCTAACACCAGATTATAGAGCATCTTCCTCCTCTAACATCAGATTATAGAGCATCTTCCTCCTCTAACATCAGATTATAGAGCATCTTTCTCCTCTAACATCAGATTATAGAGCATCTTTCTCCTCTAACGTCAGATTATCGCAGTTCATTTCGGCCATGAGCGTTACTGACGCTCGGCTGCCTGGTTCCCTCTGAAACATGAATCGTTTACTGATATTTTCTGAAAGCATGTAATCTGTCAGAACACGTCCGTCCGTCCCCCTCTGGCCGTGGACCAAACAGGATGGAGCCGGTTAAAAGAGGAAGTGTCAGGTCCGGGACAGGAAGTTGCATCATGGTATGAGAAGCAGCGGCGTTGCTCTACAGAGATGAGAGCAGGGATGGCATGTCGGACCGATCCGGACCGATCCGGACCGATCCGGACCGATCCGGACCGGTCTGGCTCATTAGAGTGTCTCCAGGCCGTCCATCCTGTTCTGTCCAACCGAGCAGCCGATCACGGCTGGCTCTGCAGTGAGGACGGGTTTCCTGTCCAAACGTAACAGCAACAGGGGAAAATCCACCCTGTTCCATAAAAACCTTTAACTTGCTCAGCATTGTGGGTTTTCCAGGTCTGGATAATCAGGGACATCCAGGAACGAGAAAGTATTGAAATCCTGGCTGAACGCTGTTCTCAGGACGCAGGCTGCGTTCACTCCGCCCAGTTTCACTTCAGGTTCCTAAAACAGTCCGTCCGCTTCGAGTCCTGAACTCCAGAGACGGCAGGAAGTCGGTTCTGGTCGTTGATTAACAAAAGCTGTGGAGGTGAGGGTCTGAGTGGAGCCGGGTCCGAGTGAAGTGAGGAGGAACGAAGAACAAGGAGAGCTCCAGTGTCCAGTGTGTGTGTGTGTGTGTGTGTGTGTGTGTGTGTGTGTGTGTCCTAATTGGTGTTTTCTACTTGTTTTTGTTGCCAACGAAAGTGATTTTTCCTTTCTTTGTTCGCTCATGGAGAATTAACTGTCAGCTGGTTTGTTTGTTTGTTTGTTTGTTTGTTTTGTTGAGATCCCCATTAGCTACTGTTAAAACAGTTGCTATTCTTCCTGGGGTCTAAACTTCATCAAAAATATTTCTGCACCAACACTTAGCATCACGTCAACAACAGGATGTACAGGCAACGTTCACACCGACGATACATTAACACGACCTTCAACAAAGACGACATTCACAAAAACAAAAATAGCAAAAACAATATCAAAACAGACGAAATAGCTCACCATTATACAATATTAAATAACCAGTTACATATGTTATTCTCGAGTGAATAAAAATAGTCTTATTTGTTTACAAAAATGAGTTGTGTGCATCTGTGAGATTCACCCATCTCTGAGTGTGACGGGATCGACAGACATTGAACAGAAAACGTCCCTCAACTGTTTGACGGTAGAATGCTGAAGCACATCACTGAAGAAAGTCAAGTTATTATAGAGTATTTCTGGTGTTCTTGTAATTATAATATTTCTAATACTTTTTACTGGCAGCCACGCCAGCTGGTTATGCTTGTCTTCAATGCTTGTCCTAAAAGAACAGTCGGGGTTCGGGCCAACGGGCCCCAAGATAAGCTAATGACCCCCAGGTTTGACCTCTGACCCCCGGGTTCGACCCTTGCGGCTGCTGGAGCCAGGGAAGAGCTGTGATTGGCTGAACGCTCCTGTGTCCTCCAGTTGATTCCCCAGATCTCCTCGCTGTCCTGGTTCACCACCGTGGTTCCTCTGGTTCTGGTTCTGCTCTTCACCGCCGCCAAAGACGCGTCGGATGACCTGGTGAGTCTGTGTGTGAGGAGAACCAGATGTTCTGCTGTTCCTCCTCTGCCACCAGACCTTCTGCCCGCCGCCTTTAGCGACGAGTCACGTTTCGCTGAAGCTTCTGATTTCACTTCCTGTTTACTGCGGACGAGCCGTCCTCGCCATTTCAGAACCCTGCTCACTGTTTGTCCTTGAAACGAGTGTTGGTTCCACGTCGCTCAGCCACCAGAGAACCGATGCAGCCGGTTCCAGATCAGGAACCGGAGCCTTTAGCTGACCTCTGGTACCGGGGCGGTTCCGAGACGGTCCGGCCGTCTCTGCTGGAACCAAGAGCCTCGGTTCTGCTGGTGTTTCAGTCAAACGTTCCCCCTGATCGATGGATTGACATCTGTACAAACAGTCTGAACACGAGTCCAAAAGGGGAAGACCAGTTTTCACGTACAAACAGAAACCAGATAAAAAGATGTTTGTCAAGACGATCAAGATCCTGAATATCTGAACCCGGAACCTTCGGCCACGCTGAGAACCCGGCTGCCTCCTTCCTTCTGGGGACGCGGAGTGGAACGCCGCCCGTTACTCACCATGTGTCTTTCTTCTAGAACCGTCACCGGAGCGACAACCGCGTCAACAACCGGAGGGTTCAGGTCCTGATTGACCGGAAGTGAGTTCCACACGTCCGTCTCTGTGAATCCATGAAACCCGCCTCAGGTAGACCAGCAGGCCTCTGTTCTCTGCACTTCAGAGGAACCTTCCAGGTTTTCTATCATCCCAGGTGCATTAACGCATGGTTCTACTGGGGAGGTGTTCCTCAGGGTAACGTCCCGGGTCCCCTTCACTGTCGTCAGGTTGGGGAACTGGAGGCGCGTTTCACGGTGAAGCATCCGGAGTACGACTCCAACGTACCTGAAATATCAGGAATCACATCAACAGCAGAACACACAGCGAAGAACGGTCAGGACCAGGAGGACACACAGCAGAACACAGCGAGGAACAGTCAGAACCGGGAAGACTTGTTGACTGAAGAACCATGTTCGGGTCATGATGGAGGAAAACGTTTCAGCTCGGCTTTGGTTTCCTGTCTTCCTGTCTTCGTTTCAGTGGAAATGCTTTAGCTTCAGAAGATTTTCATGTCTACTGGTTGTCGTTCTACTGAGCACGTGCAGAACTGCTGTTCACTGAGCACCCGTTTCCATGGAGACGGAGTCGGTTGTGTTGTCCTGTAAACGGAAACTCCAGACGTAGCAAATGAGTCGTGTTTTCATTTGAGATCGTTGATCCAAAAACAGAACACACACACACATGCACACACGCACACACACACACACACACACACTCAAACCCGGAAAAAACAACAGCAGTGTCAGAGAAATCCCCACAGGATGAACCTCGGTCAGAAACCCAAACAATCTGTGTGTCTGCAGCGTCTGTCCCCCGACCGCCAGGGGTTCCTCTGGCTCCTGTCCAGGAGAACCAAGGAGAACTTAGTGGATCCGAGTAGAACCAAGTAGAACCGAACAGAACCAAGTGGAACTAGAATGGAAACGTCAGAATTAACGGTGAAGGTTGTAAACGGCCTGTTTCGCCACCGCCGCCGGTGCAGAGCCCCGTCTCAGCAGTAATCCAGGAAGACTGGCAGGAAGAGGCGGTGAGGCAGTATGAGGATGAACTCTGACCTCTGACCTCTGACTTCCTGCTGTGCCAACACGCCCTGACCCGCCTGCTTCCTGTGGACAGGCTGCGCAGCGAGAAGTGGATGGACGTCCAGGTGGGGGACATCATCAAGCTGGAGAACAACCAGTTCGTCACGGTGAGTCAGCGTTCTCTGGGTTCTCCCGGTTCTCTGGGTTCTCCCGGTTCTCCGGGTTCTCCCGGTTCTCTGGGTTCTCCCGGTTCTCTGGGTTCTCCCGGTTCTCCGGGTTCTCTGTCCTCTGCTAACTCCTGCTGGTTCCAGGCCGACCTGCTGCTGCTGTCCAGCAGTGAACCCCTGAACCTGGTCTACATTGAGACGGCCGAGCTGGACGGGTGGGTCCCGCCTCCCCGCCGCGCTGCCAGGAGAACCCGCCCCGCAGAACCCGCTAAGGAACCGTTCTCCTCTGTCCTCAGAGAAACCAACCTGAAGGTACGCCAGGCACTGCCGGTGACCGGGGATCTGGGCGACGACGTGGAGAAGCTGGCCGACTTCAATGGTGAGTTTTAGGCCCAATCCCATTTCTCTTTTCAGCCCTCCCCCTTTGAAACGGAGTGCTAAGGGGTAGGGCCGAAAGTAAACCCCTCCGAATTGCGACACGCCTTCGACAATCACGTACATCATCAGTAGTCGCCGCTGCCGATGACGTACGCAGATGCTGTAATTGTTCGCCGAAGAATGTTTTCTTACATTTTAAAACTTTACTAATTGAGAAAATACTTACCTTTCTGAACTTCTTTCGTTGCAAACGCTGCCATCTTGCTGATCTTGCAAGGCTTTCCAGTGGCGGCCGGTGGCGAGGGGCGACAGCGGGAGCGCTTGTTTTGTCCGCCTACACCGTGAGTGGCGGACAGTGTTGAAGAAACAAGTTTATTAAAAATAATCATCTGTCTGTTGTGTTTGGAATGCGCCTGGAATGCGTGGGTGTGGAAACAAGCGCTCCCGCCAATGCTGAAGTCAACTAACCCTGCCCGCCAGTCGTGGTGTAGGCGGACAAAACAAGCGCCCCTCGCCACCGGCCGCCACTGGATCATACCCCTCCGTTTGGAGTGTGCCTCGGGAGAATCTCCGTTTGGAGGGGTGTATAGCCCTCCCCCTTACCCCTACCTCTCCGTCATAATGACAATCGGGAGGCCCCTACCCCCCCACGTGAACACGCAAAACCAAGGGGAAGGGCCAAGGGGGAGGGCTGAGGGGTGAAATAGGATTTAGCCTTAAAGATCCCTTCACTTCTCGGTGAAGTAGTTGCCATGGAAACGGGTTTCTGGACTGAAACTGAGCCATGTGGTTCCATCCCCCCCTGCAGGCGAGGTTCGCTGCGAGCCACCCAACAACCGTCTGGACCGCTTCACCGGGACCCTGAGCTGCGGCGGCCAGAAATACCCGCTGGACAACGAGAAGATGATTCTGCGAGGATGTACCCTGAGGAACACCGAGTGGTGCTTCGGCCTGGTGCTGTTCGGAGGTCCGGGACGCGTTCCGCCACCACCGCGCTGCCACACTGCCGCCGCCGCCACTGCCGCCACGCCGGAACCACCGCTCCACCCTCTTCTTCTGTTCCAGGCCCGGACACCAAGCTGATGCAGAACTGTGGGAAGAGCACCTTCAAGAGAACCAGCATCGACCGCCTGATGAACGTCCTGGTCCTCTGTGTGAGTCCACTGATGAAGCTGGTGTCGAATTACAGCAAAGAGAAACAGCTGCAAACCTTCCTCGGTGGTTCTCCCTCTGACTCGGACCGTCCTCCTCCTCAGATCTTCGGCTTCCTGGCCTTCATGTGCGCCGTGCTCGCCCTGGGGAACCTGTTCTGGGAGCGGAACAAGGGCTCGTCGTTCACCGCCTTCCTGCCGCCGCTGGACGGGAACGGCCCTGGGTTCTCCGCCTTCCTCACCTTCTGGTCCTACGTCATCATCCTCAACACAGTGGTGCCCATCTCGCTCTACGTCAGGTAGTGTGGGGAGGCTGTGACCCTGACCAGCTCCGGGGGGCGGGGCCTCGGCGTCCCAGCTGTGAAGGTTCTCTGCTCCGGTTTCAGCGTTGAGCTCATCCGGCTGGGGAACAGCTTTTACATCGAGTGGGACCGGAAGATGTACTACGCTCGGAACGACACCCCGGCCGAGGCCCGGACCACCACGCTGAACGAGGAGTTGGGCCAGATCAAGTACGTCTTCAGCGACAAAACCGGAACGCTCACCCAGAACATCATGACCTTCAACAAGTGCTCCATCAACGGGAAGTCCTACGGTGAGAGTCCAGACCAGGACCACCGGTGAATTTTAGGAAGGTGGTCCCAGGTCTCAGGTCCCTGGTGTCTGGTACCAGGTCTCAGATCCCAGGTCCCACTTTCCAGGTCTCTAGTCCAAGGTCTCAGGTCTCAGGTCTTTGATCCCAGGTCCCAACACAGGTGTCTGGAGGTCATTCAGATGCACAGATCATTTTGGTATGGAGTATGAACTCTGCTTCAGTTACTCGGTATCGGTTCTTGGAAAAGTAGCTAGACTGGTACCTGAGCCAGTTCTCGCAGGACCAGGTTTATCTGCAGCGCCGGCCAGAATCCACCTCTTGACTCAGCGTCTTCCTCTCTGCAGGAGACGTTTACGACTACACGGGCCAGCGGGTGGAGGTCACCGAGGTGAGGACCGCCGAGCGTGGACCGACTGTTCTCCTCACCGCTTGGGGTTCTGTGTTCCTGACGCCGCCACCTCCCTCTTGTCTCCGCAGCACACGGAGACGGTGGACTTCTCCTTCAACCGGCTGGCCGACCCGCGCTTCACCTTCCACGACCACGCCCTGGTGGAGGCGGTGAAGCAGGAGCAGCCGGAGGTGCAGGCCTTCTTCCGGCTGCTGGCGCTGTGCCACACCGTCATGGCGGAGGAGAAAACGGAGGGCGAGCTGTTCTACCAGGCCCAGTCTCCGGACGAGGGCGCTCTGGTGACCGCCGCCAGGAACTTCGGCTTTGTGTTCCGCTCGCGAACGCCGGACAGCATCTCCATCGTGGAGATGGGGCAGCAGCGCCGCTACGAGCTGCTGGCCATCCTGGACTTCAACAACGTCCGCAAGAGGATGTCCGTCATCGGTATGAGAGCGCCGCACTGAGGGAACGGTTCCTTGGAGAACGTGGAACAGCCTTCTGTCTGTTTGCAGTGCGCAGTCCGGAGGGGAAGCTGTGTCTCTACTGCAAAGGAGCCGACACCATCATCTACGAGCGTCTGGATCCGTCCTGCAGCAAGCTGATGGACGTGACCACCGAGCACCTCAACGTCCGTCCCCCCGCTGTCCCTCTGTCCCTCCGGACGCTCTGTCTCCTCGCCTCGGGTTGGGTAAATCCAGGAAGTCTTGTCTGTGTGCCGCCGTGCAGGAGTTTGCCGGGGAGGGTCTGCGGACTCTGGCGCTGGCCTACAAGCACCTGGACGAGGACTACTTCAGGGACTGGAGACGGCGCCATCACGAGGCCAGCACGGTGCTGGAGGACCGGGAGGACCAGCTGGACCAGCTGTACGAGGAGGTGGAGACGGACCTGCTGCTGCTGGGGGCGACGGCCATCGAGGACAAGCTGCAGGACGGAGTCCCTCAGACCATCGAGCAGCTGTCCAAAGCCGACATCAAGATCTGGGTCCTGACGGGCGACAAGCAGGGTGAGCGGGAAGCCGGGGCGTTCCGGGTGTTCCGCCGGTCAGACGGCGTTCGAGTCCTGATGGTCTGTTGACGTTCCGCTGCGGCAGAGACGGCGGAGAACATCGGCTACTCCTGCAACCTGCTGCGTGAGGAGATGAAGGAGGTGTTCGTGGTGTCGGGGAACTCTCTGGACGACGTGCGGCGTGAGCTGAGGTCAGTTCCGGAAACACCACTTCCTCCGCCCGCCGCCCGCCGGGCGCTGAGCCTTTCTGTCCTCTGGCTGAGCAGAGACGCTCAGACCGCCATGCGACTGGACACCGCCGCCGCCGACTCGCTCCTGCCGGACGGGGTTCTGGGTAAAGATGCGACTGTGATGGCGGACGAGACGGCGAACGGGGAGTACGGCCTGGTGATCAACGGACACAGTCTGGTACGTCCCTCTGTGCTGACGACGGCGCTCAGTGACGTCCCGCTCTGTCCTCGGTACCGCCCCCCTCTGTCCTCGGTACCGCCCCCCTCTGTCCTCGGTACCGTCCAGCTCTGTCCTCAGTACCGTCCCGCTCTGTCCTCGGTACCGCCCCCCTCCATCCTCAGTAATGCCCCCTCCGTCCTTAGGCCTACGCCCTGGAGCGCGGCGTGGAGCGGGACTTCCTGCGGACGGCCTGCCTGTGCCGGGCGGTGATCTGCTGCCGGGTGACGCCGCTGCAGAAGGCCCAGGTGGTGGAGCTGGTCAAGACGTACAAGCGGGCGGTGACTCTGGCCATCGGGGACGGAGCCAACGACGTCAGCATGATCCGAGGTGAGGCCGGCCGCCGGGCTGAGGGGTTTCAGGAAGTTCACTCCCACTGGCTCCGCCCACTGACGTGTCAACTTGTAGCATACGACTGAATTGCCTCCTCCTCCACAGCGGCCCACATCGGCGTGGGCATCTCGGGGCAGGAGGGCATGCAGGCCGTCCTGTCCAGCGACTTCTCCTTCGCGCAGTTCCGCTTCCTGCAGCGCCTCCTGCTGGTCCACGGCCGCTGGTCCTACCTGCGCATGTGCAAGTTCCTGCGCTACTTCTTCTACAAGAACTTCACCTTCACCTTCGTCCACTTCTGGTTCGCCTTCTTCTGCGGCTTCTCGGCGCAGGTGAGACGACGGCCGGCCCGTCCGTCTGCGAGCCGTGACCGACGGACGCCGCCTGTGTGTTTCAGACGGTGTACGACGAGTGGTTCATCACGCTGTACAACCTGGTGTACACGGCGCTGCCGGTGCTCGGGATGAGCCTGTTCGACCAGGTACGGCTTCTGGTTGGCCGGATGGATGAGTTCACTGTGACGGTGTGTGAAGGGAGTGTGTGTGTGTGTGTGTCTCCCCCTGCTGGCCAGGACGTGAACGACGCCTGGAGCTTCCAGCACCCCCAGCTCTACGTTCCCGGGCAGCTCAACCTCTACTTCAGCAAGGCGGCGTTCTTCAGGTGCGCGCTGCACAGCTGCTACAGCTCGCTGGTGCTCTTCTTCGTGCCGTACGCCGCCGTGCTCGACTCGGTGCGCCACGACGGGAAGGACGCCGCCGACTACCAGTCCTTCGCCCTGCTCACGCAGACCTGCCTGCTGTTCGTCGTCACCATCCAGGTACCCGGAGCGCCGCCCTGGGGCGACCTCCAACCCCCTGCACCCTTGACCCCCGGCTCAGTGTGTGTGTATGTGTGTGTGTGTGTGTGTGTGCAGCTGGGGCTGGAGATGGCGTTCTGGACGGCGGTGAACACGTTCTTCGTGGTGGGCAGCCTGGCCATGTACTTCGCCGTCACCTTCACCATGTACAGCGACGGGCTGTTCCTGGCGCTGCCGTCGGCGTTCCACTTCATCGGTCAGTCCGCCGCGGTCGGCCCTGCGTCATGCCGCCACGTACGTCAGCGTCAGCAGCTCTGAGCGTGTGTGTGTGTGTGTGTGTGTGTGTGTGTGTGTGTGTGTGTGTGTGTGTGTGCAGGAACAGGCCGGAACGCCCTGAACCAGCCCGGTGCCTGGCTCACCATCCTGCTCACCTCCATCCTCTGCCTCCTCCCGGTGGTGACGCTCCGCTTCCTGTCCCTGCAGCTCCGGCCCACCATCAACGACAAGGTCCGGCCAGAGGCCCCCCCCCCCCCACAGATAATAAAGTCTCTCATCTCTAATTTGAGAGACGTTGGACCAGAGTCTCTTCCTCACTGAGCTGTTTCTGCAGCTGTTCCTGTTTCTGCAGCTGTTCCTGTTTCTGCAGCTGTTCCTGTTTCTGCAGCTGTCTCTGTTTCTGCAGCTGTTTCTGTTTCTGCAGCTGTTTCTGTTTCTGCAGCTGTTCCTGTTTCTGCAGCTGTTTCTGTTCCTGCAGCTGTCTCTGTTTCTGCAGCTGTTTCTGTTTCTGCAGCTGTCTCTGTTTCTGCAGCTGTTCCTGTTTCTGCAGCTGTCTCTGTTCCTGCAGCTGTCTCTGTTTCTGCAGCTGTTTCTGTTTCTGCAGCTGTCTCTGTTTCTGCAGCTGTTCCTGTTTCTGCAGCTGTCTCTGTTTCTGCAGCTGTTTCTGTTTCTGCAGCTGTTTCTGTTTCTGCAGCTGTTCCTGTTCCTGCAGCTGTCTCTGTTTCTGCGGCTGTTCCTATTTCTGCAGCTGTTCCTGTTTCTGCAGCTGTTCCTGTTTCTGCAGCTGTTTCTGTTTCTGCAGCTGTTCCTGTTCCTGCAGCTGCGTCTCTTCTCCCTCAGCTGACCCTTCCTCTTCTCTGGCTGTAGCTGCTTCCTCTTGTCATTCAGTGACACCTGCTGGTCGATGGTGGTATTTTACTCAGTTCAGGAACAAGTTGAAAACACACAGACACACAGACTCCTCCCCCGTCGGATGATTCCTCAGTCGAATCCTGACAAGTATAAAAACACTCAGATTATAAAAAGTTAAAGGTTAAAACTTTCAGAGCTGAACTGAACCGAGGGGAAGAATCAGTCTTTGACTTGTTTGTTGGTTTGACTCTGTTAATGCATGTGAGTGACGTCAACACTTCTTTGACCTTTGACCTTTCCCAAACGCTGCAGGTGATGCTGAAGGTGCGCCAGGCCAAGGCGACGCCGCCGCCGCCCCCCCGCCGCGCCCGCATGCGCCGCACCAGCTCCCGCCGCTCGGGTTACGCCTTCTCGCACGCGCAGGGCTACGGCGACCTGGTGACATCGGGCCGCTTCCTGCGGCGCCCGGCCGCCACGCCGCGCACGTCGGGCTCGGCCCTCGTCGGCCGCGCCACCGCCGGGTTCAGCCCCATGGGCCGCTCCGCCGGGTACAGCCCCGCCGGGCGCCAACACAACGCCAAGGTGCCCGACGTGCAGGTGACCTCGCTGCAGATGTACAGGACCATGGCCGAGCCCGGCCTCTGACGCTAGCATGTTTGCGCGCTAGCCCGGGGAAGACTCTCGGGCTTTTCCAAAAGCCCAACCCTGATTGGACGAGGCCGGAGTGGCGGACCGTCAACAGGCGTTCGGCCTCCGCAGCGTCGTCTGGGGTCCAAACAGGAACATCGCTCTGCAGCTTCCTTCGGTTCTGTTTAAATCCTGAAGGAACTTTGAGACGCCGGAACTCGCTGGCGCCACCGTGTGTTTTAACGACAACATTTCTACTGCCTCAGGATCGGAATCACCAGCATGTTTTAGGTTTCTGGACGTCGGGCTGCTGCTCCTCTGGCTTCAGGTTCGCAGTGTCCAGTCGGTCCTCGTTCCACAGTCTGGCGATTGATCGGCGAAAAGAGGAATCACCTCAACTTTACCTCACATCATTCTGATTATACGAGGCTGAAATGTCAGAGGCTGTGCTAGCTATGCTAGCTATGCTAGCTATGTTAGCGTATATCCGAGATGCTCCAAGTTAAACTGTCGTGTGAGGATTAAAGGACTAAAACCCGCCGTGGCTCTAAGCAGGGTGGGAGAGGAGATGGTAAAAGAGCAAAACACTGCTGCAGAATGAAAGAAAACATGAACTGGAAAAGATGATTGAAATACTGAAACGACCAACCCTGTAAAACTGCTAAAATTGCTCAAAGTGAAAAAACTGCGCAGAAAAACTATATGAAAAAATGCTAAAAGACTTTTTAAAAATGGCTAAAATAGCGAAATACCGTAAATCCTCTTCTAGTAGCCGGGACTTTTATTTGTCTCAACTGGAGCTGCACCAGTCTTTTAATGGAAGGAGGCATCTATAAGAGAGACGCTTATATTTAAAATTTTCAAAAAGAGCAGACAGATCTTTTGTCAGTAATGCAGTTTAGAGCTGGGGGATATATCGAATTAATTCGAATAATTCGATTTTATTTTTTCAATCGATGTGAAAAAAATTAAAGTTTTCTGTCCCTCCGCCACTTTTACCGGACGTGTGTAATACACACAGTCGCCACACCAGGCGGACTGGCGCTGTAGCACAGACTACTGTCAGTACAGCGCCGTAGCGCTTCACAGAAAAAAGAAAAGACAAAAAAAAAAAACAAAAAAACAAAACAGGCTTATATTGGGAGGCAGCTTTTATTAGTTTTCTTCAGACACGCACCCGGTCATTAAAGCAGACGGGCTTTTAATGGAACACAGGTCATTATTAGAGGATTTACGGTATGGCTAAAAGAAGACTAAACTACAACATCTGGGTGACGGTTTTTAAAGGGTTTTCAAGAATTTTTAAGGGTTTTTAAGGGTTTCTGAAGTGCTGCTCTGTCTCCTCTGGAGTTCCTGACTGTCGGTCTTCCTTCAGACCCCAGACTCATTTATTGCTGCATGTTTTGCTTTGTGTTAAAGAATCGTGTTTTGATTCTGGTTAAAAGCTTTTGGACGTCTTGACAATCAGACCTGTTGACCTGAACGACTTCTCAGTGAAATACTAATGTCCACAGCGGAGTTTTCATGCTTCCTCCTCCTCTTCATCACTGACTTCCTCTTTACTCACCAGCAGAAATCGGATCAACCTCGTCGACACGATGACTGAAGACCTCTGACCTCTGACCTCTATTGACCTGTGTGTGACGTTAAAACGTCCTGCCATGGCGACTGAAGCTGCACCAAAAACAGTCATTTCCAGCTTGATTCTATTTCTATTGTTTTGTACCTTTCAATTTTTTACTGCATTAAAAGAAAACTGAAAGAATCTGAGTCTTTCTACTGTTTCAGTGGTATTCTACTCTGTTTTACTCTACTCTACTCTACACTGCTCTCTTCTCAACTTTCAATGTTTTCAGTTCAGCACCTCCACTTTTTCAAAAAAGACAAATGAAAAAATGTTGATTTTTTATGATTTTACATGATTTTTACTTAAAATGTGTGAAGAGTAAACAGACACACGTTAACTATATTAAATTAAACCAGATGTAATGTGATTGGTCCAGCCTGTCCATGACCTCATCACGTGGACAGAGGAGGTGCTGTGATTTGCTAATCGATGCTGAACTTATACTCCTGAAATCAAATCAACAGATGATTGGTGTGAAAATCAGAATCTGGTCCAGAAGAACCAGAGACGGAGACCAGAACCTGGTCTGGGTCCAGGATTTAATGTAGTTATTCACACTCTGACATTCACCGCTCTTCAACGAGTTCTGGTGGGTTCTGGTGGGTTCTGATGGGTTCTGGTGGGTTCTGGTGGGTTCTGGTGGGTTCTGATGGGTTCTAATCAGACTCGGGCTCTTTTTGAAACCATCATCGCCCCCTGCTGGAAGGTCCCGGTATTACAGCGTTACTTCACTTCAGCAGTAGCTTCATGTTTCACCAGTGGAAGCTGGCCTGACACACACACACACACACACACACACACACACACACACACACACACACACACACACACACACACACACACACACACACACATCAGCATGAAGGTTGTCGTTACTGGCCCCGGTCCTGGAAGCAGTAGCAGTAGGATGTACCAGGTGTTGCTGATCGGAGCTTGGTTCAGGGTGGAGGTGTCGCTCCTCCTCGGAGCTTCAGGGTGGAGGTGTCGCTCCTCGGAGCTTCAGGGTGGAGGTGTCGCTCCTCGGAGCTTCAGGGTGGAGGTGTCGCTCCTCCTCGGAGCTTCAGGGTGGAGGTGTCGCTCCTCCTCGGAGCTCCTCCTCAGACAAACAGACTTTAGCAAGACTGAAGCTGCAGTTTCAAAACTCCTGATTGCAGCAGAGAAACAGCAGGAAGCGGACGGAGGAATGCTCCACCCTGCTCCACCCTGGAGAGGCTGGCAGCACGCCTCCGTCAGGACGGCCGGGCTCCTGACGGAGGGAGTCTGAGCCGCTCCGTCATGGCATCTTCGATTTGATCACATTCATTATTTCATCTCTGACTTTTTCAAACTGGTCTCAGGTTCTCCGCCGGTCCAGCCTCGACGTGCATCAGTCACATCCCAGAACACTCCAGAACACTCCAGAACACTCCAGAACACACACTACAACACACACCAGGACACACACCGGAACACACACTAGAGCACACACCTGAACACAAGTGGCAGAACGTGGCAGAACGCCGCCATGTTGTCCACCCTCTACTAAAGTTGTGTTCTCCCTTGTTTCCGTGGAGACGGAGTCGGAGGTCGTTCTCAGAGGTTTGCGTTTTCTCTGGAGGTCACTGTGGTGGAAGCGAGGCCGGAGTTGTCTTCTCTGCCGCCGTTCTGCCGACTCCAGAGGGGGAACCGGAACGGAACGGCGCCTCAGACGATCGCAGAACAAACGATGACTCGGACGACCTCGTCTCGCCGTCTCGCTCAGGCGATCAGCACTTCGCCGTCTCTCAGGGTCACTGGGGGTCAGCGGGGTCAGCAGGACCTCCTGCTCTCATTTGTGAAGTTTGCTTGGCCGTAGATCAACCAGACAGGGGCGGTTCTTCTTGCATGCTGGGAGGGACTCCCTGCATGGGATATTTACTGTTTTGCTTTGCCGATTTGATATTTTCCGAACTAGAGCAATAAGATGAATAAAGCTGCCAATTTTTAACAGCAAGAAGGCTGATTCTGAAGTGATAAAAGTGAAATGTTGTGAAAGGTTTGCTGCCCTCCTGCGACTGCAGCCGCTCCTCCAGCGAAAAGAGCGACGCTGCATTCACGGCGCACCAAAGCTCGGGAATTACGGCTTTCCCGTCGGAAAATTAAATTATGCTCAAATCTCTGGTCGAAACGCGGTGAATCTGTGTGAGTGAATTCATCTTAATGGAGTGTTGCTACTGTGATGGTTCTTTCTGACGCTCTGCTGGTTAAATGAGCCCTGAAGGAACGCTGCGCTCCGTCCTCCGCCCTCGCACGCTCCTTTCTCTGATTTTCCTGGCGCGCCTTGAACGCAGCGCCAGGAACCAGACTGCCTCACATTGTTAACGAAGGTTTCTTCCGTTCGAGGAGGCGAGTGTTCCAGAGTCCAGCAGCCGAGCCGAGCCGAGCCGAGCCGAGCCCCGCCGAGCCCAGCCGAGCCCGGCCCGCCTCACCTGGCCCCGGCACGGACCGCCTGCAGCCCCGGCCAGCACCGGGGCGGCGGCGGCCCCCCGCGCACGGATTCCCACGGCGATCCTCCGTTTTTCTGTCAGTTTCGGGAGGGAGGAGGCGGAGGGGTGGAGGCGGAGGCGGGGGGAGGACACGCAGCCTCCGGCTAACGCTCGGTCCGCTCCGCCTGCAGACGGAGAACCGGGACCGGAGAGACAGGTGGGTCCCGAGCCGGCTGAGCCGGGCTGCCTGGCGGTGTGCTGTGGTTGGATGTGGGGGGAGGAGGAGGATGAGGAGGAAGGGGGGCTTCCAGGAGCCGGAGACACCTGTCCGGGTCCGCCCGGGTCAGGATGAGGCGGGGGGAACCGGGGAGGCTGCACCGGGGACAGGAGCGGGTCTCCCGGGGCTGCACCGGCTGCTATGTGGGGGAGAGGGAGCCGCTCCGGGAGTCGTGACCGGGAGTGTGTCCATCCTGCGGCTCCTTGTGTTTCCTGAGCCCCCCCCCCCCCCCAGGAGGGTCTGCTGTTAGATAATGGTCCGGACTCAGTCTCAGCTCCTAAAGTCTGGTCTGGAACGGCTCTGGTCTTGGTTTTGGGATCTTCTTGTATCGGTCTCGGTCTCTGGTCTTGGTCTTGTCTTGGTCTTGGTCTTGGTCTTGGTCTTGGGATCCCCTGGTCTCTGGTCTTGGTCTCAGTCTCTGGTCTTGGTCTTGTCTCGGTCTTGGTATTGGGATCCTTCGGTCCTGGTCTTGTCTCGGTCTCTGGTCTTGGTCTTGACTCTATGCGGTATGTACTTGTGTACTTCTTCTCTCTATAGATCCCAGCCGATCGTGTCGGGGCCGGTCCAGAACCCGACCCCGACCCCGGAGACCCGGCATGAGGAGGCGGCTCGGCGGCCGCCACGCTGCCAGGACCGGGTTCTGGTGAGGGGATGGTTCCGCCGTGAAGCGGCGGGGAACCACGGCCAACATGACTGTCTTCAACCCCGAGAACGTGGAGGACATCTATGAGATCGGAGACGAGCTGGGGAGGTGAGTTCCGCCGGATTCCGCCGGGTTTCCCCGGGTTCCGCCGGGTTCTGCTGGAACCAGATCCTGCTTCCAGTCAGTTCATGGAGTTCTGCCGCTTTGATTGTGCCACTGCTCCGCTCCTGTTTTGGACGAAGCATGGACTGCTGTGATGGCGAAGCTCTGGGAGGGAACTCAGAGTTCTGCTGCAGGAACTCAAAGCCTCAGAAACCACCACCGGCAGTGCAGCGCTACTGCGAGGGAACGCAAATGTTATTGCTCAACGTCGATATCGGGGAACATGAAAAAGTTCCCTGAAGGAACGTGGAAACTTGCTGAAGTGTTTGACGATGCAGAAGTTCTGTTAGTGCCGTAGAGATTCCGTCGGTTCTACAGGAATGTGAGACATGAGGGAACAGGATGAGAGGGGATCTGAGGGAACGTCACACTGACTGCAAGGGAACATAGAACTGGCTGCACAGCGAGGGAACGAAAAACTGAAGCTTCTTCTGGAACGCGAAGTGTCTAAATGTTGATATCAGGGAACAGGAACCTGACGGGAACGTCTGGCTTCAGGGTTCTAGACATGTTAGAGCTGCAGCAAGAAGGAAGGGAACATGAACGCACCTGGACCAGGAGAACCTGGACCACAGCCTGGACCAGGACCAGAGCCTGGACCACAGCCTGGACCAGGACCAGAACCTGGACCACAGCCTGGACCAGGACCAGAGCCTGGACCTGGACCAGGAGAACCTGGACCACAGCCTGGACCAGGACCAGAGCCTGGACCACAGCCTGGACCAGGACCAGAGCCTGGACCTGGACCAGGAGAACCTGGACCACAGCCTGGACCAGGACCAGAGCCTGGACCACAGCCTGGACCAGGACCAGAGCCTGGACCTGGACCAGGAGGACCTGGACCAGGACCAGAGCCTGGACCTGGACCAGGAGGACCTGGACCAGGAGGACCAGGACCAGAGCCTGGACCTGGACCAGGAGGACCTGGACCAGGACCAGAACCTGGACCAGGAAAACCTGGACCAGGAGAACCTGAACCAGGAGAACCTTGACCAGGAGAACCTGGACCAGGAGGACCAGGACCAGGAGAACCTGGACCTGGACCAGAGCCTGGACCAGGAGGACCAGGGCCTGGACCAGGAGAACCTGGACCTGGACCAGGGCCTGAAAGCCCGTCCTCCAGGAGGTGTTTGTCCCAGTTGCCATGGTGACGTGTGGGCTGGTTCCACTGGTCCCTCCAGGAGGTTCTGATCATAAAGAACCTGAACTCACCTGGTCCTGGTCCTGGTCCTGGTCCCTGGTCCTGGTCCTGGTCCTGGTCCTGGTCCTGGTCCGTCATGGTCCGAAGGTGGTGCGGGTTTCATGGAGATCGGGTCAGCTTCCAGGAGGAGGAACCGCGTCACGTTCCGCTGGAACGCCGTCGCCGTGGAAACCGAACCGCGTTCGAGTGTTTATCTCATGAGTGCTGCTTTGACGTGGGACACACACACACACACACACACACACACACACACACACCCTCCAGCTGTGAGAGTGTGTGATAAGCTGTGATTAATGCGACCCATAATGCACTGCTGTCAGTGTGGATTCCTTCTCTCCGGCGAGATTTATTGACCGTTTGATGCCGTCGCCGTGCGTCTTCTCCCCCCGTCCCCCCGTCCCCCGTCCCCCCGTGTGTGAGGAGGCAGCCTGAGGATGAGGCAGGTTGCTGGATGGTTCTGGGTATCTCACTGGTTCCTCCGCCGTTGGTTCCGGTTCCTCCGGACTAACAGGAGCCGCCGTGGAGCGACTGGACGCCGCCGTGACTCACCATCAGGTCCAACTGGCTCCGGGACTCTTTCCACTTCACTCACACATCAGACTGTTTCCAGAAAGTCTGAAAGCGTGACTGTCAAATTAAAAGCACGGTTTCATAGTTTTCCGGCTGATAAAATATACAAAATGACTTCCTGGTGAAGGAGGCAGCAGAGAGGAGAGTCGGGGCCCGTTTCCACGGCAACCAGTTCCAGTGAAAACGCCGGAACTTCGCGGCGCCGAGGGTCCGATGGTCCTGCGAACCAGGTGAAGCAGAAGAGCAGCCTCTCAGGTTTAGTTTGTTCTTCGAACTCCGTTTCTGAAAACACGAGAAACAGCTAGCAAGAAGCGAAAATGGCTAACAGACGTTAAATAGCTCAGATTTCGTGTGTGTGTGTGTGTGTGTGTGTGTGTGTGTGTGTGTGTCTGTGTGTCTGTGTGTCTGTGTGTCTGTGTGTCTGTGTGTCTGTGTCTGTGTGTGTGTGTGTGTGTGTGTGTGTGTGTGTGTGTGTGTGTGTGTGTGTGTGTGTGTGTGTGTGTGTGTGTGTGTCTGTGTGTCTGTGTGTCTGTGTGTCTGTGTGTCTGTGTGTGTGTCTGTGTGTGTGTGTCTGTGTGTGTGTCTGTGTGTGTGTCTGTGTGTGTGTGTTAGAAAGTTTCAGTTCCTCTTCTTTTGCTGTGTTTTCTTCTTCCTGAAGGTTAAAGTGTGGACGTAGAGTCCGGACGGTTCTAGATGTCGGAGCGTTGCCGCCGTTCGGCCGCTGAAGCTCTGGAGTCCGGACCAGCAGGTCGTCCGCCGCGTGTCGCAGCGTCTGCGTAGACGTACGCCGTACAGATCGTCTGCGATAGAATCGGAAATGTTGTTTGACGATGACAAATTGCACGTGATCGAGTATCGACAGTGGCGTCGGCCTGTTGTTAGCATATTAGCTTAGCCACTTACGTTGGCCTACTAGCTTAGCCGCTCAGTCCCTGCGTTTACATTTGCTAGCAGCCACACAACCTGTTGTGCTGTGCACAACACACCGTTAGCTTAGCCGTTAGCTACCGGCGTGTCGGGGTCAGTGAACTGTTAGCTTAGCCGTTAGCCGCCTGACGGCTGCTCCGGCGGTGCGTTCAGGACAGTCGGGCTGTTTTCGGGTCAGGCGCCTCATGAATCCTGCCAGTCTGCCGGCCGGGGCTCCTGTCTGTCCTCTCCAGAGCAGAAACAGTCTTTAACACTGAGAAGACTGAAGTGTGGACAGCAGTGAGGGAGGGGGCGGGGCTTGAGAGAATCCTTTACTCTGCAGGTCACGTTTCGGCGTGGTGTGCAGTTTGTGTAATACGTTGGATTGAAGACAGGCGCCACAGGAACACCCGCTGCCATTGTGAAATATTTCATCATTCAGCTTCTTGTTGTGGGTTTTTTGTTTGTTTGTGGAGCAGAAGACAAAAAGTCCTTCTTCAAACCACCAGATTTCTTGAGTCATTCTTTGCTGCAGTTTCGCTGAGAGGAGAAAACCTGATTTAGTTCAGCTCCGAGTCTCCGGACTGCTTCAGGAAACGAAGCAGGAGCTGCTGCTGTGGGACGGCTGGTCCATCTGTGGACGTCCTGCTCAGCAAGAACCGTATTAACGGCAAGAAATCCCGTTTTCATTGATATTGTGAGATTATTGTTACCAGAAGCAGAACTTTTTTGCCCTCATCAGGCATATGGTGGGTCAGCCTGGACCTGCCGGCTCTGCTCGGGGACGAGTCTCCGGTCCGTCTGTCTGGAAGCGGGCTCACCCGGAGCAGGCGTCATGTGACCCGCCTCTGCCTGGCCGCACGGCGCTCTGGAACGTGAAGCCGCCGTGTGGAACACGCCGCCGCCTTCCCCTGGCCGGCGGAGCGCGGTGTCGCGTTTCGCCGGCTCCCCTTCAGGAACGTGAAAACGGATCTGTGCGGGTTTCCACAGTGACACGTAATGATCAGCTGGATGTTTCCCGCCGCCGCCGGCGGGCCGCGGGGAAGCAGATCCAGGTTCTGCAGGTTCTCCTTCAGGAGGTAAAGGACGGAGCCAAACGCTGGGTTCTCATGGTCTCGGTTCCTCGGGTTCAGGAAGCAGCAGGATTCAGACTGAGGCGGACTACAGCGTCTTCCTGACATCCTGAGAGGACGAGCTGATGGACTGAGAGACATGAGGCTCAGCAACTCGCCCCGGTCTCTGGAGCAACTTTACAGACATTCCCGACTTTCTCTTCATCGAACCAGTTTTCAGCTGCGACTGATCAGAAACTGTTCCACATGAGGAACCGCTCAGTGTGGCAGGGAGACGAGGAACCCTGCAGAACCAGGATCAGAGGAGGCTCCCTGCAGAACCAGGATCAGAAGAGGCTCCCTGCAGAGCCAGGATCAGAGGAGGCTCCCTGCAGAACCAGGATCAGAGGAGGCTCCCTGCAGAACCAGGATCAGAGGAGGCTCCCTGCAGAACCAGGGTCAGAGGAGGCTTCCTGCAGAACCAGGATCAGAGGAGGCTCCCTGCAGAACCAGGATCAGAGGAGGCTCCCTGCAGAGCCAGGATCAGAAGAGGCTCCCTGCAGAGCCAGGATCAGAGGAGGCTCCCTGCAGAACCAGGATCAGAGGAGGCTCCCTGCAGAACCAGGATCAGAGGAGGCTCCCTGCAGAACCAGGATCAGAGGAGGCTCCCTGCAGAACCAGGGTCAGAGGAGGCTTCCTGCAGAACCAGGATCAGAGGAGGCTCCCTGCAGAGCCAGGATCAGAAGAGGCTCCCTGCAGAACCAGGATCAGAGGAGGCTCCCTGCAGAACCAGGGTCAGAGGAGGCTTCCTGCAGAACCAGGATCAGAGGAGGCTCCCTGCAGAACCAGGATCAGAGGAGGCTCCCTGCAGAGCCAGGATCAGAAGAGGCTCCCTGCAGAACCAGGATCAGAGGAGGCTCCCTGCAGAACCAGGATCAGTGGTGGCTTCCTGCAGAACCAGATCCTGGATCAGTCAGGGCTCCAGATGGATCTTGGTCTCTCAGCCTGATGTGGTCTGAACTTGGAGCTTCAGTCTTCCTCAGTTTTCTCAGCATCAGGCTCCGTCCTCGGACCTCAGCCGGCTCGGTCTCTCACTCCAGGGCTGGGTCTGGGTCTGGGTCTGGGTCTGGGTTTATCGTAGATCAGGTTCAGTCCTCAGCAGGTTCAGTCGTGGCCTCCAGCAGTTTGAGGAACCTGGAGAAGCAGAAGTGCCGGGGGGGGGGGGGGGGGGGGGGGGGGGGTCATGTGATCGGACTGCAGCCTTCCCTTCTTCTCTAATCCGCCGCTGGTTTGGCGAGCGTCTGACTCGGCCTCCGACTTGCTGATCTGGGCGGACGGAGAGAGGAGCGGCGTGCGGTGGAGACCAGACCGTCTGGTCTGGACCGCAGGATCCGCTTCAGACCAGACTCTGATCTGGACCAGGATCCGCTTCCTTCACGCCGCCGCCTGTTTTCTCAGCCTCTGCTCTGCTTCTGGCACCAAGTCTCCTCCAGCCAGCGCTCTGTCTGCGTGTGTGTGTGTGCGTGTGTGTGTGTGTGCGTGCGTTTGTGCGTGCATGTGTGTGTGTGTGTGTGTGTGGGGCTGCCATTTGTGGAGTGGGAGGTGGGGGCGGGTGTGTGTTTGTGAAAAGACTGTTCAATGCAAATGAGTGTGAAAGGCAGTAAAGTGAGACTGTTGGAGAGATTCTGCAGAGGAGCGAGGAGTCTGGATGAATTTAAAACAGGATTTCGTGCTTCCTGACCCCCCCCCCCCCATCTGGGAGAGTCTTCCTCAGCTTCCTCCTCAGCCCCGGGGGGGGGGCAGCAGCTCGGCGCAGACACTGACCTACATCCACCCATATCCATAGATCTGTAAATGGACAGTAGCATTTAGCCCACTGTACCAGGCGGCTGTACTTCCAGCTCCATGCCGGAGGTTAGCCCCGCCCACCACGTCAATACCTGCTGTGGAGTGAAAGGGCCAGCTTTTATTTTGGAGGACCGGCGCCCGGTCGCCCGGGGCTTTTAATTTGGAGAACAGAGAGCCGCCGCTGGATCTCCTGCCACAAGGAAACGCCTCCGGTGGAACTCCAGCCGTTCCTCACAGTGAGGCCGATGCTAGCAGCCTGGTCTGAGGCCGTACGTCTATGCTGGCAGCTCCTGAGGGGCGTTCTGGATCCCGATCCAGGTTCCGGATCCAGGTTCCGGATCCGGAACGCCGCTCAGCTGGAGTCAGACGGCCGCAGACAGAGAAGCTGGGCTTTCTGCTGCGTCAGAGACCCAGAGGTCAGAGGTCAAAGAGTCGACCCGGAGGGGTCTGCTCCGCCGCTCGCCCTGGCGTCGGTCCGGCTCCGTGGCCGCTCGCCGTCACGCCCGGTGGAACGTGGTCGGATGAAGTCCGGTTGACGGAACATTGAACGTTCCAGTGAGCAGAACCGCGAAAACTGGACGGCTGCCAAGTGGGGCAGCGGGTCGGCGGCGAAGTCAGGGAACGAAAACTGCATTTTGAAATAAAGGTCATTTCAAATAAAAAGAAATGAATGGCTGCGTTTACAAACAGGAAGTCCTTGTTTACAAACAGGAAGAGTCCTTGTTTACAAACAGGAAGTCCTCGTTTACAAACAGGAAGTCCTTGTTTCTAACCCTAACCCTCGTTTACAAAACTGTTGTTCATAAAGAAAAGTATGATTTAAAACTAAAATCAGTCCTTTTAGATAAATGATTGTGTTTTTTTTCTTTGTCATCTTTGTTCAAATGAAAACCTTCAGCAGAGAAATGGAACCTGGTCGATCTCGGTATCGACGACTGGAGCCGCTTCTGTTCGCGGCAGCAGGAAGTGGCTCTCTGGACGGTGTGTGTTCTGTTCTGTTGCTTTCAGAAACATGCTGGAGTTATGAAACACTCCTTCCACACACACACACACACACACACACACACACCCACACGCCCCCGCCAGTCTGCTCCTTGTGTACACACACCACACCATCCATGAGGGTGAGTGTTGTAGAAGTCAGAGGCAAACGAGCAAGGCAGCAATGGTTAGAGGTTCCACGCCCAGCAGGGTGACGAAGGTCAATGGACGTTCTGGGCGACCTTGACTCCGGAGACACGTCTGTCAGGTGAATGATGCACCGTTCTCTGGGTTCTCTGCTGGAGGCCTTGCTTCATGGGTTTGTCCAGCAGTGTTTGAGGCTGCCAGGTTCTCCTGATGATCAGAACCGTGGTGGTGACCACCTGCCAGAGTCACCTGGACGGCGTGTTTTTCACGTCTGGCGTGTGAAAACACTGCTGGACGTATTTCTGACCCGTCGAAATCCGTTGCAGTCAGGTTTTCTCCTCCGGCGCCGTTTCAGAGTCATGAAGAGAAGCTCTTATCTGCTCACACACACACACACACACACGCACACGCTCTGACACACTCCCTGTTTACACCCACCCAGGATCCACCGCACTCTTCCTTCCCCTGCTCGCGCTCCCCGGCCGGTTGCCATGGTTACCCCTCCACTGTACACAATGGCACGGCGGTTGCATAATGTTTTTTCCGTGCCGGTTGTTGCGGTTTGCCTCCCACACCGTCGCTGAGTGGGCAGGAAGCGCCGCGAGTCAGCCTCCCACGCCGAGCGGCGCCGATGAAGGGTTTTCGTACGACCGGGGAACCGGGAAACCGGGGAACCGGGGCCGAGTCCTGAATCTCACCTGGCCTCACCTCACAGCCAACAGCTGTTTGCTAGCGCCGTGCTGCTAACAGCCATCTGCTAGCGCCGTGCTGCTAACACCCGTCTGCTAGCGCCGTGCTGCTAACAGCCCTCTGCTAGCGCCGTGCTGCTAAAAGCCCTCTGCTAGCGCCATGCTGCTAAAAGCCCTCTGCTAGCGCCGTGCTGCTAACAGCCCTCTGCTAGCGCCGTGCTGCTAACAGCCCTTTGCTAGCGCCGTGCTGCTAACAGCGCTCTGCTAGCGCCGTGCTGCTAACAGCCGTCTGCTAGCGCCGTGCTGCTAACAGCCCTCTGCTAGCGCCGTGCTGCTAACAGCCGTCTGCTAGCGCCGTGCTGCTAACAGCCGTCTGCTAGCGCCGTGCTGCTAACAGCCCTCTGCTAGCGCCGTGCTGCTAACAGCCCTCTGCTAGCGCCGTGCTGCTAACAGCCGTCTGCTAGCGCCGTGCTGCTAACAGCGCTCTGCTAGCGCCGTGCTGCTAACAGCCCTCTGCTAGCGCCGTGCTGCTAACAGCGCTCTGCTAGCGCCGTGCTGCTAACAGCCCTCTGCTAGCGCCGTGCTGCTAACAGCGCTCTGCTAGCGCCGTGCTGCTAACAGCCCTCTGCTAGCGCCGTGCTGCTAACAGCCGTCTGCTAGCGTCGTGCTGCTCACGCTCTCAGAGCTCCACCCAGCTCCACCAAACTGCTCCAACCAAGAAGTGTCACCGACACTCATCCAATTGTGGCCATTTACTGGTCGTGTTTTTTACTTCTTCATACCAGAGCGGTAACCGGAAACAACCGAGAATCATGGGGGATTCAAAATGGCTGCCAAATGAAGATGGACTGATTCAGGTTTTTGTTTTTATCTGAGATTCAGGTCTGCTGGTCCTGGAGGATCTGGAGCAGGGAGAACGTCGGCCTGCATTCTGATGTGGTTGTGGTTACTTATGGTTACTTATGGTTAGTTATGGTTAGTTGTGGTTAGTTGTGGCTATGGTTAGTTATAGTTCGCTTGTGGTTAGTTATGGTTAGTTTGTGGTTGGCACCTTGGACTCATCGCCACCCGTCCAGCTGAAGCCGGATCCAGAGCCAGATCACAGCGTTCCAGCCTGACATGTTGATCTGACTTTCACCGGCATCGGATCCCAAACCTCCAGGAGGAGCCGGAGCGCGGCGCAGTGGAGCAGTGGGTTACGGGGCAGACCGGGTGGGTTAGGTGTTTGTTGGGACTATCAGTTGGTAAACAGCAGGATGAGTCTGAACTGATGAACTGCTTGAAGCTTCATCAATAAATGGTTCGAATCCTTAGACGCCTCTGCATGGCTCTGCGTCTCCGAACGTCCCGCCTGAGTCTGCAGGAATGTCCCCCGTCCCCCGTCCCCCGTCTCTGGTGTCGCCGCTGTGCTTCTGTCCCCCAGGGCAGAAAAACTGGTCTGTCAGGTTCAGAAACAGGCGCATTTTCCCGAGGAAAACACACACGGTGTTTGAACCATGACGCACATCAGCTTCCTTCCGGCTTCAAACACGTCCATAGCAACCACCCTAGCAACAAGGGAACGGCAGTGTGGCGACAGTGTCGTTCATCGAGCTGGAAGAAGGAAAAAACTACGGTTGGTGTTTATCAACTGAGCCTGTAACACTGTCGGAGTTTCTCCTGACAGGACTACCGTATGACTACAGCATGACTACAGCATGACTACAGCATGACCACAGCATGACCACAGCATGACCACAGCATGACCACAGCATGACCACAGCATGACCACAGCATGACTACAGCATGACTACAGCATGACCACAGTATGACTACAGCATGACTACAGTGTCACTACTGCGTGACTACAACATGACCACAGTATGACTACAACATGACCACAGCATGACTACAGCATGACTACAGTGTGACTATGGTATGACTACAACATGACTAGTGTGACTACAGCATGACTACAACATGACTACAGTGTAACTACAGCATGACTACAGTGTGACTACAATATGACTACAGCATGACTACGGTGTGACTACAATATGACTACAGCATGACAACAACATGACTACAGTGTAATTACAGTGTGAATACGGCATGACTACAGAGTGACTACAGCATGGCTACAGAGTCACTACAACATGACTACAGCGTGACTACAACAGGGCTACAGCGCGACTACAACAAGGCTACAGTGTGACTACAGCTTGACTGAAACATGACTACAGCATGACAACAGTGTGACTACAATATGACTACAGCATGACAACAACATGACTACAGTGTAACTACAGCGTGACTACAGCATGACTACAGTGTGACTACAATATGACTACAGCATGACAACAACATGACTACAGTGTAACCACAGCGTGACTACGGCATGACTGCAGTGTGACTACAGCATGGCTACAGAGTGACTACAACATGACTACAGCGTGAGTACAACAGGGCTACAGTGTGACTACAGCATGACTACAGTGTGACTACAGCTTGACTGAAGCATGACTACAGCATGACTACAGTGTGACTACAATATGACTACAGCATTACAACAACATGACTACAGTGTAACTACAGCGTGACTACAGTGTGACTACGGCATGACTACAGCATGACTGCGGCATGACTACAGCATGACTGTTGCATGACTACAATATCAATGCAGTGTGACTACAACATGACTACAGTGTGACTACAGCATGACAACAACATGACTACAACATGACTACAGCGTGACTACAGCGTGACTACGGCATGATTACAGCGTGACTACAGCGTGACTACGGCGTGACTACAGCGTGACTACAGCGTGACTACAGCGTGACTACGGCGTGACTACAGTATGACTGTGGCGTGACTCCAGTGTGACTACAGTATGACTGTGCACCACCGGAGCTGCTACAGTCTGGAGTCAGTCTGGAGTATCGGCCCTCTGTATCGGTCGGAGGTCCATCCTGCTGCTCGGGGGTGTTGGGGGTCAGTAAAGGTGAAAACAGGTTCAGACCACTGATTTGAAACTCGACCCCCCCCCCCCCCCCCCCCCCCCCGCCCTCCTGGTATGATGCTGCCTCCACCCTGCTTCAGGCTGGAAAAGCTGCTTCTGCATCACTTTTATCCAGAGTTTGACCAGTTTGATGCTTTTTGACATCAAACCTCCACAGTTGGTGCAGATGGAGTGTTTGTTGACGGTAGTGTTTTGTTTGACGGAGTGTTTGTTGACGGAGTGTTTGTTGACGTGTGTGTGTGAGGAGTGATCCTGGTCAGAGAGTCACTGGATTCCGGAGGAAGAGCGATGAAGACTGTCTGAGACCAGCAGGTTCACTTGGTGAAAGCAGCAGGGAGGGACCAGCCTTTCCAGGCAGGTGCGTGTGTGCGTGTGTGCGTGTGTGCGTGTGTGCGTGCGTGCGTGCGTGCGTGCGTGCGTGCGTGCGTGCGTGCGTGCGTGTGTGTCAAGTTCAGCTGTTCTTGTTTGACAACTGGACCTGCTTTTCTGCTTATCCTCACATGAAACAGAGAGAAGAAGGAGAAGGAGCTTCCAGCAGCGATCTCCTCCTCTCCTCTTTCTTCCTCCTCCCTCCTCCTCCTCCCTCTTCTTCCTCCTCCTCTTCTTCCTCCTCCTCCTCCTCCTCCTCCTCCTCCTCCTCCTCTTCTCTCCTCCCCTATATGCATATTGACACCACCAGTCATGTACCCGTATTCCCATGTGCAATACCTCACCCTATGATCCAACTGCCTCAAACGGCTGACTCTATCTATCTATCTATCTATCTATCTATCTATCTATCCCGTCAGAACACCATTAACACCATAAAACAACACCATTAACACCGTGAAATAACACCATTTCATAAAAAACACTGTAGAACAACGCTGTAAAACCGGGAAAAGAACACCTCTGTGAAACAGCATAAAGCACTGTAAGTCAACACCTTAAAACACCATTAACACCGTAAAAAAAACAGTGTGAAGCAGCTCCTCTGCTGATACGGCGCTGGCACCGGGGCCAGGTGGAGCTGGCAGCTGACGGTGGAGGAGCTGTTCAGTGTGAAAATCCCCCCCCCCCCCCGTGGGTGTTCGGTACACCGAGTGCTCGGCGGTTTCCAGGAGGCGGTGTAAACGGCTCCGTCTCCCGCCGGCGGCGGTGGAGCCGAGTCAGGAGGCGAGTTTCAGCGGGAGGAGTTTGATGACGGTGAAACGACCTGCAGGAGGACCGGACCTCCTCCTGCTCCTCCTGCAGTGTTTCTGTTGTAAACATCCTGAAAAAGGTTTTCTTCTTTTTTATTTGTCTTGAAACTGTTGCCGTGGCAACTGGCCTGCTGTCTCCGGGGTTTCTACAGCAGGGGGCGCCGTGTCCGAGTCTCACCCTGTCCCCGTCTCGTCCACAGCGGGCAGTTCGCCTTGGTGCGGCGGTGCCGCCACCGCGCCTCGGGCCTGGAGTACGCCGCCAAGTTCATCAGGAAGCGGCGCAGCAAGTCGAGCCGGCGCGGCGTGACGAGGGAGGACATCGAGCGCGAGGTCGGCATCCTGCGGGAGATCCAGCACCCCAACATCATCACGCTGCACGAGGTGTTCGAGAGCAAGGCCGACGTCATCCTCATCCTGGAGCTGTGAGTCCCAGTCCTCAACCAGGTCCTCAGGTCCTCCAGTCCTCAACCCGGTCCTCAGGTCCTCCAGGCCTCAACCTGGTCCTCAGGTCTGCAGTCCTCAACCAGGTCCTCAGGTCTGCAGTCCTCAACCCGGTCCTCAGGTCCGCAGTCCTCAACCAGGTCCTCAGGTCCGTAGTCCTCAACCAGGTCCTCAGGTCCTCCAGGTCTCAACCAGGTCCTCAGGTCTGCAGTCCTCAACCCGGTCCTCAGGTCCGCAGTCCTCAACCAGGTCCTCAGGTCCTCCAGGTCTCAACCAGGTCCTCAGGTCTGCAGTCCTCAACCCGGTCCTCAGGTCCGCAGTCCTCAACCAGGTCCTCAGGTCCGCAGTCCTCAACCAGGTCCTCAGGTCCGCAGTCCTCAACCAGGTCCTCAGGTCCGCAGGCCTCCCTGCTGTAAACGCTGCAGCAGTGGCGCTGGAGCGAACGCCCTCTGAGGACCGAGGTGTTGGTCTGCCAGCGTTCCCTCTGGCTAAACTTGTCCGTTGTGTTTTGAGCCTGTCTGAATTCCAGCAGGTGTGTCGGTTGAATTCCCGTCGGACCGGTTTTCCCCGCGCGTGGCGCCGGACGCTGGACGCCGTCTAGTTTGTCCCCGTTTGGCTCGACGAGCCGCTCGAGGGTGAACCGGCCGACGGCAGTCGGTCGGCCGGAACCGCCGGAGGAGCAGGAGTCCGGCCGGTCGCCGTGGCGACGAACGGCTCGTCTCAGAGGATTCCTGAAACTGAACCAAGTCAATTCCTCAAAAACCCCTTTAACTAGCTAGCTTAACCCGAACTAGTTAGCCTGGTCAACCACTCTCACCGCTCTGGTGATGGAGGGTTTATTGGAGCGCCGGGGCCGCCGTGCGGAGTGCCGGAGCGCCGTCGCCGCCGTGCAGAGCGCCGGAGCGCCGGGGCCGCCGTGCAGAGCGCCGGAGCGATTCCCTAAACGATGAGATGAGACGCTTGTCATCAGGTCTGACACCTGAGGACCGTCTCTAGTGCTCATGAGCAGAGCGTCTTTCGCTCTGACAGCTTCAGTCCTGTCGGGGTGGAGGTGTCGTAGCGGGAGCGCCGCCGGAACTCCGCCCCCATCAGGAAGGGAGGCGCCGCGTTTTGAGCTGAAGATGAAGCCAATAACCCGTCCTCTGTCCTCCGTCCTCCGTCCTCCGTCCTCCGTCCTCCGTCCTCCGTCCTCTGTCCTCTGTCCTCTGTCCTCCGTCCTCCGTCCTCGCTTCAGTCTGGGTCGTTTCCTGCTTTGTTCGTATTGATCAGGTAGTTTGTTACAGTCACTGCTCTGGACGTCCGTAGTGTCCCTCTGAGCATCTGTCTGGGATCTGTCTTCCATCTCCCCGTACACTGGTCGATAAACGTATGTCTACATCCATTCCTGCCATGTGAGGTTTCCGCCTGTTTCCATGGAGACGGAGGCGGAGTGTTGTGTCGTTCTGGGTTGAACTGTTGGCCGTGTGAAGGAGCCCTGAGTGCTGGTTCTGTCAGGACCACGTTCCCCGGGTCCCGTCCCGTTCCCGGAGAACCCGGAGAACCTGCAGGGCGCCGATCGCCGAGGCGGTGATGTAACGTTGTTTCTCTGTGGGTGTTCGAGGCCGAGAGGAGCCTCCGTCTCCATGCTCCTTCTGCGCCCTGCTGCATTCTGGGTAAACATGGAGGAGGAGGAGGATCCAGCTGTCAGCTGCTCTGGTGTTTCTTCATGCATGGATGAAGCTGCTGATCAGAAGAGCGTGTGTGTGTGTGTGTGTGTGTGTGTGTGTGTGTGTGTGTGTGTGTGTTCTCGTATTTCTATCCTTGTCGGGGCCAAATGTCCCCTCAAGGATAGCAAAACGTGGAACGACGTGCCTTGTGGGGACCTTTTTCCGGTCCTAAGTAGGAGAAACAGTGTTTTCTTGACCATGTTGTTGTTACTGAAAAAAGTAAAAGTGCAAAAACATTTCTTTAGGGTTAGGCTTTGTTGTGGTGTGGGTTAGGGTTAGGGTAAGGGTCAGGGTTAGGGGCTAGACATGAATGGGAGTCAATGGAAGGTCCCCACAAGGATAGAAATATGAGACTGTGTGTGTGTGTGTGTGTGTGTGTCACACCTCTCCTCCTCTTCCTCACATCTTCACACTCTGGCTGTGAAAACTCCTCTCTGATCGGAGCTTCAGCCTCCTTTGTGTTTTCATTTTTCCAAAACGTTTCTCGTGGTTCTGAACGTGGCGCCGGTTTCCACGGCAACGGCAGAAACGGTGGCAGCAGTAGGGAGGGGGGTGTAGGACTCCAGCGGACTGCGGACCTCCTGGACGCCACTTCCTGTCCCCATGGACAGTGCTGGTTCAGTGCTGGTTCAGGGTGGAGGAGGGGAGCAGCTCCACCTGCTGGCCAGACGGGGTGAAGCAGCGGGATCAGATCATCTGGGATTTAAGGCTGATCTCACTTCTCGGTCTCCCTCCCTCTCCCTCTCCCTCTCTCTCTCGGTCGTCCCCCCCCAGGGTGGCAGGGGGAGAGCTGTTTGACTTCCTGGCAGAGAAAGAGTCTCTCACTGAGGAGGAAGCGACTCAGTTCCTGAAGCAGATCCTGGACGGAGTTTTCTACCTGCACTCCAAGCAGATCGCCCACTTCGACCTCAAGGTACCGACCCCACAGTCCAGACCCCCACAGTCCAGACCCCCCACAGTCCAGACCCCCACAGTCCAGACCCCCACAGTCCAGACCCCCACAGTCCAGACCCCCTACAGTCCAGACCCCCCTCCAATCCAGATCCCCCTACAGTCCAGACCCTGCAGTCCAGACCCCCCTCTAGTCCAGACCCCCACAGTCCAGACCCCCACAGTCCAGACCCCCACAGTCCAGACCCCCACAGTCCAGACCCCCACAGTCCAGACCCCCCACAGTCCAGATCCCCCCTCCAGTCCAGATCCCCCTCCAGTCCAGACCCCCTACAGTCCAGACCCCCCTACAGTCCAGACCCCCAAAGTCCAGACCCCCCTCCAGTCCAGACCCCCCTCCAGTCCAGACCCTGCAGTCCAGACCCCCCTACAATCCAGACCCTGCAGTCCAGACCCCCAAAGTCCAGACCCCCCTCCAGTTCAGATCCCCCTACAGTCCAGACCCCCCTGCAGTCCACACCCTGCAGTCCAGAACCCCCCCCCCCCCCCCGTGGTTATTTCTGGCTCCTTGCTTTCGTCCTCTGGAGCTTCAGGTCGATGATATTGACCTCTGGTCCACTTACGGGGCATAAAGCGGCGTCTGGGAGCCGGACTGGACCCGAGGCTCCTCTGCCTCCAGACCCGCCGTGGAGCCGCCGTGGAGCCGCCGTTAACGTCCGGCTGACGGAGGCTCCTCTTGCTGTCTCTGGGTCTCTGGGTGGAGCGAAGGCGCTGCTGGAGTCTTCCTCAGACGGAGTGTTTCCCGCCGTCGGATCGACGGCACGGTGGCGGCGGTGGCGGCGGCGGCGGCGGCGGTCCGCAGGCAGGACGGCTTTCTGACACCCGGCCCCCCCTCTGACCCGGCCCTGCGGTTCTGTGTTCCCCAGCCGGAGAACATCATGCTGCTGAGCCGCTCGGTGCCGCACCCCCGGATCAAGCTCATCGACTTCGGCCTCGCCCACAAGATCGACTTCGGCAACGACTTCAAGAACATCTTCGGAACGCCGGAGTTTGTCGGTCAGTGTCCCGAATTCAGAAGTGTGTGTGAGTGTGTGTGTGTGTGAGTGTGTGTGTGAGTGTGTGTGTGTGTGAGTGTGTGTGTGTGTGTGTGTGTGTGTGTGTGTGTGTGAGTGTGTGTGTGTGTGAGTGTGTGTGTGTGTGAGTGTGTGTGTGTGTGTGTGTGTGTGTGTGTGTGCTGACCTGACGTTCTGCTCCTCCTGCAGCTCCTGAAGTGGTGAACTACGAGCCTCTGGGTCTGGAGGCCGACATGTGGTGAGTCAGAGAACCAGCAGAGAACCAGCAGCCCCCGTGTCCCCGTGTCCCCGTGTCCCCGTGTCCCCGTGTCCCCGTCTCCCCGTCTCCCCTCGGCCGCAAAACTACTGATAAACTACAGTTACAGTTTTTCTCCATTGGTTTGGCTCATTTCTTGAAACTGAAATGACATTTTCAAAAGTCGAAGATCATTTGGCAAAACGGTCTTACAGTTCAGCTCAACACCAGAGTTCACTTCCCAAAGCTCATCTCCATCCCAAAACTGTTCACTCATGTTTCAAAGCTTCATTTCTTCCCCATATAAACAGTCAGAGCCTCCAAAACTTAAAGATCCTTCTCAACAGCTTCGGCTCATTTCTCAAAACAGACCAGATGTTCTTAATTCTCTTGGTTCTCCTGTCAAAAACCACCTGGACGGTTCAGCAGAACCACGGTTCACCTGTCAGAGATCAGATCTCGGCCAAAACAGCTCACTCAGGTGGAAAAACTAAATTTCTTTCTCAAACCAATGGTCAAGGTCCTCAAAATGCTTTGTCCTTTTGGCATCGTGTGAGCTCTGACAGTCAGAATGTTTAGGTTTTTTGTCATCAAGGGCAGAGGACCACTGAAATATTCCTCATCTACCTTTCTGCCTGGGCCCAGTCCTTCATTCACAGTGGTTCCTGTGATAGTTTTTATTTTCTTCTTTGGGTTTTTTAGCTAACAGAAAATATTGTATAAAAGAAAATGAAGACAAAAAGCATTTTACAGTAAGAAGAACCTTCAGGTTCTGATTCACACGTCGCTCTCATACCTCCAAGGAAACTGTCCGAATTTTTCTTCACACACAGAGTAACTTCCATCCATCGGAGTTCAATATACTGTAAAATAAAAACAAACAAAAAAAAACAAAAAGGAAAACTGGATGTAGCCCACAGTGCTGTAAATGAAGCTGGAGTTTCACAGCTCACTTCTTCACTGGTCCTCCTCCTGACTGTCCTCCTCACCTTCATGTAAACACATCCATGTCTGGTATTCCTGGTACTGAAGTGTGTTTTTGACTTATTTTGACAGTTGAACAGATGATTTTCCAGGTGGTGACTGATACAATGAAATCATGCCGATATGTTTTGGAGAGAGCAACCATCAGACTGAGAATCAGTCAGTCAGTTTAGATCAACATGACCTATTCACTGGGGAATTGTGCTAAATCTGTCCTTACTGTGGTTAATTATTTGCAAAGATTTTCTGAGACATTGAGACATGTACGAAGACATTTCCAATGTGATGACATGAATGAGAAACACTGTTCTGTTGTGAGCAGGTACAGGGTAGTTTGGAGATTTGTCCATGTTGTTTTGAAAATGTAATTTCAGTTTCAAGAAATGAGCCAAACCAACGGAGAAAAACTGTAAAACACAGATGAACTGTAGTTAAACTCCAGATAAACTACAGATAAACTCCAGATAAACTCCAGTTAAACTCCAGATAAACTCCAGATAAACTCCAGATAAACTCCAGATAAACTCCAGTTAAACTCCAGATAAACTCCAGATAAACTCCAGTTAAACTCCAGATAAACTCCAGATAAACTCCAGTTAAACTACAGATAAACTCCAGTTAAACTACAGTTAAACTCCAGATAAACTCCAGATAAACTCCAGTTAAACTCCAGATAAACTCCAGTTAAACTCCAGTTAAACTCCAGATAAACTCCAGTTAAACTCCAGTTAAACTCCAGATAAACTCCAGTTAAACTCCAGATAAACTCCAGTTAAACTACAGATAAACTCCAGATAAACTCCAGTTAAACTCCAGTTAAACTCCAGTTAAACTCCAGATAAACTCCAGTTAAACTCCAGATAAACTCCAGATAAACTCCAGTTAAACTCCAGATAAACTCCAGTTAAACTCCAGATGAACTCCAGTTAAACTCCAGATAAACTCCAGATAAACTCCAGTTAAACTCCAGATAAACTCCAGTTAAACTCCAGATAAACTCCAGTTAAACTCCAGATAAACTCCAGATAAACTCCAGATAAACTACAGATAAACTCCAGTTAAACTACAGTTAAACTCCAGATAAACTCCAGATAAACTCCAGTTAAACTCCAGATAAACTCCAGTTAAACTCCAGTTAAACTCCAGATAAACTCCAGTTAAACTCCAGTTAAACTCCAGATAAACTCCAGTTAAACTCCAGATAAACTCCAGTTAAACTACAGATAAACTCCAGATAAACTCCAGTTAAACTCCAGTTAAACTCCAGTTAAACTCCAGATAAACTCCAGTTAAACTCCAGATAAACTCCAGATAAACTCCAGTTAAACTCCAGATAAACTCCAGTTAAACTCCAGTTAAACTCCAGTTAAACTCCAGATAAACTCCAGTTAAACTCCAGATAAACTCCAGATAAACTCCAGTTAAACTCCAGATAAACTCCAGTTAAACTACAGATAAACTCCAGTTAAACTCCAGATAAACTCCAGTTAAACTCCAGATAAACTCCAGATAAACTCCAGTTAAACTCCAGATAAACTCCAGTTAAACTACAGATAAACTCCAGTTGAACTCCAGATAAACTCCAGTTAAACTCCAGTTAAACTCCAGATAAACTCCAGATAAACTCCAGTTAAACTACAGATAAACTCCAGTTAAACTCCAGTTAAACTCCAGATAAACTCCAGTTAAACTCCAGATAAACTCCAGTTAAACTACAGATAAACTCCAGATAAACTCCAGTTAAACTCCAGTTAAACTCCAGTTAAACTCCAGTTAAACTCCAGATAAACTCCAGTTAAACTCCAGATAAACTCCAGATAAACTCCAGTTAAACTCCAGATAAACTCCAGTTAAACTACAGATAAACTCCAGTTGAACTCCAGATAAACTCCAGTTAAACTCCAGATAAACTCCAGTTAAACTCCAGTTAAACTCCAGATAAACTCCAGATAAACTCCAGTTAAACTACAGATAAACTCCAGTTAAACTACAGTTAAACTCCAGATAAACTCCAGATAAACTCCAGTTAAACTCCAGTTAAACTCCAGTTAAACTCCAGTTAAACTCCAGATAAACTCCAGTTAAACTCCAGTACTTTGGACTCGGGGTCTGCTGGATGGTGCGACGCTGAAATGAGTTCCAGCTGAAGCCGGAGGAACGTTGTGACGCTGCGTTTGTTGTGTTTGCAGGAGCGTCGGTGTGATCACCTACATCCTGTAAGTATCCCAGTCCAGGCTCACGGCTCATTTCCCAGCATGCATCGGGTGGAGGAAGCCTTCAGGTCGCCACTCACTCCTTCTGAAACCAACTGAGAGACACGGAGAGTTTTACTGAGATCCTGAGGAACCTGGTTTAGAGTCGCTCTAATTCACCCAGCAGGCTTTCCGGAGCTTTCTGTGGTCAGACAGAGACACCTGGTGGTGCTGCTGCGCTATTACACCTGAGTTCACTGCTCATTTAACTCATACGGCCGGACAAACAAGTGAAAACAAACTCAAAAAGTTAGAAATGAAAGGTTCTTTTTCTAGATCTCAGTCTGATGTGTCCAGAGGTAGAGACAGGAAACAGGAAGTGCTGTTGGTTCTGAGCACTCGCTGTCGGCCGTCCTCCCGCAGGCTGAGCGGCGCTTCGCCCTTCCTGGGCGACAACAAGCAGGAGACTCTGGCCAACGTGTCGGCCGTGGACTACAGCTTCGACCAGGAGTTCTTCGGCGGCACCAGCGCGCTCGCCAAGGACTTCATCGCCAGGCTGCTGGTCAAAGACCCCAAGTAGGTTTCCCCTCTCCATCCTGACCTTCAGGGTTCAGTCTTAGTCCGAGGTCGAAGGTCGGGACTCTGGGTTTCCCCTCCGCTGTTTCGTGGGACTGGATTATTTACCAAGAGTCACATTTTTTATTTTGAAAGCATACATTCAAATTTTTGTTGAGTTTTATTTTGGAAAACGCTTAACTCTGCTTAACTCAGTGATTTGTTTTTTCCCATGTATCATGAATCCCTCGTTACAGCGTGTTCAGACGCCGCCTGCTGGACAGCTCAAAGCGGGCTGTGCTGCAAAATCGTCCCCAAGCTTTGGGGATTCTGTTGATATTTAAAAGAAACATTCACTCCTGAAACTGATCACAGTCTCAACATGAGGGTTCTGGTAAAGGTCCAGCGAAGCCTCCAGAAGACCTCTGCTCTAGCTGATGCATTGTGGGTATTCGCCTGGACAGCTCCACGTTGAGGCTCATGCCAGTTATTGATCTTTCAAGGCGAAACGTTTCTGAAAATGTTTCGTTCTCTCGCTGCTTTGGCCGAAGCGGGCCGCTTTTGGCCCACGGGCCTCATGTTTGACACACTGGAGCAGGCGAGCGTCCGGCTGAGCCGCTGCTGCAGCTTCGTGACCTCCGAGGGAGCCGTGAAGAAAAACCCAGCAGGGAGGACGACGCCTTGGCGTCCACCGCCAGCGGGTCCAGGCGCCTGCAAGACGGCGAGCAGGGCGGAACGCCCGGGCAAATGCACAGGCTCTGAGTTATTAAAGGCTTTATTTATTTATACCCCCCCCCCCCCCCCCCCCCCCCCCCGCCCCGCCCCGCAGGTCAGGGAAATGAATTTTTTATGCCTCACTCAGACAGAGGAGGGTTTAACAACTGAAGCTCTCTTACAAACAACCTGTGTGTGTGTGTGTGTGTGTGTGTGTGTGTAGAAAGAGGATGACCATCCAGGACAGTCTGCAGCACCCCTGGATCAAGGTAGGACCAGAGGGTCTGGGGGTTCTGGGGGTTCTGGGGGTTCTGGAGGGTCTGGAGGGTCTGGAGGGTCTGGGGGTCTTTGGGACTAGAGGGAGACCTCCAGCTGTCCGTCTGTCCCCTCAGCCTACAGACACCCAGCAGGCTCTGAGCAGGAAGGAGTCGGCCGTCAACATGGAGAAGTTCAAGAAGTTCGCCGCTCGCAGGAAGTGGAAGGTGAGTGTTCACACACACACACACACACACACACACACACACACACACACACACACTGGGCTGTTGCTCGGTCCAGGTGTTGCTTGGTGGTCGACCTACTGATGTTCAGCTCTGTGTGACTGAGAGGTCAGAGGTCAGTGGGTTGAACAGAAACAGAAACAGAGCAGAAAATCACTCCATCGCTAACGGGACTGGATGATATGATGAAGTTAACCTCTCTCTCTCTGTCTCTCTCTCTCTCTGTCTCTCTCTCTCTCTCTCTGTCTCTCTCTGTCTCTCTCTCTCTCTCTCTCTCTCTCTCTCTCTCTCTCTCTCTCCAGCAATCCGTCCGGCTCATCTCGCTCTGTAACCGTCTGTCTCGCTCCTTCCTGTCCAGGAGCAACATCAGTGTGGCGCGCAGCGACGACACGCTGGTGAGAGCCGCCGCCACCCCCTCACTCCGTCACCCCCTCACCCTGTCACCCTGTCACCCCTCACTCCGTCACCCCCTCACCCTGTCACCCCCTCACTCCCTCACTCCGTCACCCCCTCACCCTGTCACCCCCTCACTCCCTCACCCCCTCACTCCGTCACCCCCTCACCCTGTCACCCCCTCACCCTGTCGGTCTTGAGCAGCTCCTGGGTCACTTCCTGCTGGCCGAGCAGCTCCCCCTGGAGTCCGCTCCCTGAACTGCAGCACATCCTGGATAGGGATAAGTGCTCCACTCACAGGAGCAGCCCCCAACCCCTGACCCCTGACCCCCGACCCCGTGGTAAATTCCCGTTCTGTGGAGTCAGCAGAACACGAGGATTCAGTGTTTCTGCACCAAAACTAAAGAAACCAGTCCAGTCCAGATCATCTCATCTCATCACTTCACCTGCTGTATTTTTAATTTTCAAGCTAAAATAAAAAAAATAAACAAAGGTTTGGAAAATTACTGTCCTGAACTCGGAAAATCCAGATGTTTTCCCTTCAGACCGGATCAGCAGGAAGACTCCATCATGCCACCCGGTTCGATCTGAACCGTCTCAAAGTGACACGCTTCCTCTGAGACAGTCGGTCCGTCCCTGGCCGGGTCCGCGGGCTTCATGTTGGACACTCTGTTCCTCCCTGCAGGACGAGGAAGACTCCTTCGTGATGAAGGCCATCATTCACGCCATCAACGACGACAACGTCCCGGGTCTGCAGCACCTGCTGGGCTCGCTCAGCAGCTACGACGTCAACCAGCCCAACAAGGTGAGGACGGGGGGGGCGGGGGGACAGGGGGGGACTGGGGGGACCAGGGGGGACTGGGGGGAAGGGGGGACCGGGGGGACTGGGGGGAAGGGGGGACTGGGGGGACTGGGGGGACTGGGGGGGACGGGGGGGACTGGGGGACCGGGGGGACTGGGGGGACCGGGGGGACTGGGGGGACCGGGGGGACTGGGGGGGACCTCGAGAACCCACAAAACACTAAGAACTGACTGAACTGACAGAATGGACAAAACCAACAGAACTTCCTGGACCGGCTGTCACTCTTCCTTTAATCCACTCATCTTATCATCACTCATTCATCTTTATCCATCCATCCGTCCATCCATCATCCATCTGTCCGTCATCCATCCCTGTAAGAAACTAAAACAGTCGTCAGAAGGTCTTCGTCCCTCCTTCGTCTCTGTCATTGTCTTCATTTTGTTGAACTTTTCCTTTTCCCCTTTTACCTCCAATTTTAATTCCAGAGCATTAATGTCTCACAACTTATCAGTTCATCCGTTCATCCATCAGTTCATCCGTTCATCCATCAGTCGGTGCAGCAACATAACCACAGCCAGGTTCTGTGTTCCAGCACGGGACTCCGCCCCTCCTGATCGCCGCCGGCTGTGGAAACGTCCAGATCATCCAGCTGCTGATGAGGAAAGGAGCCGAGATCCAGGCCCACGACAAGGTAGGCCCCGCCCCCTCAGAGACCCCGCCCCTCCTCCCCCACCCCACCTCTCCGAGACCCCGCCCCCTCTTCCCACCCCGCCCCCTCAGAGACTCCGCCCACACACAGCTCAGGTCCACACGGCCCTGGTCTGGAAACGTGGCCTTGTGGACGTGACCCTGTTCTGCTGCTGCTCCAGCGCCGGCCGGCTGCTCGCCCCTTCCCTCCCTCCCTCCCTCCCTCCCTCCTTCCCTCCTTCCCTCCTTCCCTCCTTCCTTCCCTCCTTCCTGCTGAAGCTCTGGAACGAATCCCTTCTTCTTCTCTGACCCTTCAGAGCGGCGCCAACGCCGTCTACTACGCCGCCAGACACGGACACCTGGACACCCTGAGGTTCCTGCACGAGAAGAGATGTCCTCTGGACGTCCAAGATAAGGTGACACACACACACACACACACACACACACACACACACACACACACACACACACACACACACACACACACACACACACACACACACACACACAGTGCAGTAATCGCTCCCTGCGTCACTCTGTTTCACACACCTGGGAGGAGAAACGCTGCTTTTAGCAGCTGATTCGCTGTTGCTATAGAAACTGCTGGGGTGTGTGTGTGGGTGTGTGTGTGTGTGTGTGTGTGTGTGTGTGTGTGCGTCCCCGCTGTCATTAAAGTTTCATCAGGCTGGCTGGGTATGGATAGTAAACACAGTGGGCGGAGCTTTCCTGACGTCCCCGCAGCGTTTTGAAATCCCGTTCTGAAGACTCCGTCTCCATATCGAACATTTGAAACCAGATGGAATGTGATTGGTCCAGCCTGTCACGTGACCGCATCACGTGGACAGAGGAGGAGCTGTGATTGGTTTTATTCTGTGACTTAAAGTTTTGCATAAATCGCCCAACAGATGACTGATGTGAAACTCAGAGTGTGGTGAAGCAGCAGGTTCTAGAACCTGGAGACAGAGACCAGGTCCAGGTCTGGAACCAGGAGCTTTATTTCTTTATTTACACTCTGAAAATCAGCATTTTTGAATGGTTCTAATGAGACCAGGGCTCTTTTTGAAACCAGCGTCATTGCCTCCTGCTGGAATTACCCAGAATTCCAGCTTTTTGCACTTCAGCCTGATCTTCATGCTTTATCAGCAGAGGCTGGTGCCTCTGGTGCTCCAACTATAGTGGGATCACACTCCTCAGCCTCCTTGAGAAAGTCTGTTCCCGGGTTCTGGAGAGGAGGATCCGACCGATAGTCGAACCTCGGATTCAGGAGGAACAATGCGGTTTTCGTCCTGGTCCTGAAACCCTGGACCACCTCTAGACCCTCCATAGGGGCTCAAGGGTTCGTGGGAGTTCACCCAACCAGTCCACATGTGTTTTGTGGATTTGGAGAAGGCGTTCGACGGCGTCCCTCGTGGTGTCTTGTGGGGGGGCTTCGGGGATACGGAGTCCGGGGCCCCTTGTTCAGGGCCGTTTGGTCTCTGTAGGACCGGAGTAGGAGTCTGGTCCACATTGCCGGCAGTAAGTCGGACCTGTTCCCGGTGCATGTTGGACTCCAGCAGGGCTGAACTTTGTCTCCGGTTCTGTTCAGAATCTTTATGGACAGAATTTCTAGGTGCAGCCAGGGACGGAGGGGGTCCGGTTCAGGGACCAGGGGCCGGAGGGGGTCCGGTTCAGGGACCAGGGGCTGGAGGGGGTCCGATTTGGGGACCACAGGATCTCATCTTTGCTTTTTGCAGATGATGTTGTCCTGTTGGCTCCATCGGACCAGGACCATCATGCAATGGGGCAGTTCTCAGCTGAGTGTGAAGTGACAGGGATGAGGATCAGCACCTCCAGATCCGAGGCCATGGTCCTCGACCAGAGGAAGGTGGTCTGTCCTCTCCAGGTCGGTGGAGAGACTCTGGTCCAGGTGGAGGAGTTTCAGTATCTTGGGGTCTTGTTCACAGTGGGGGGCGGATGGAGGAGAGACTGACAGGCGGATCGGTGCAGCGGCTGCAGTGATCAGTCGTATCGGTCCGTTGTGGTGTAGAAGGAGCTGAGCCGAAAGGAGAAGCTCTTGATTTACCGGTCAATCTACGTTCCCACCCTCACAAAGGACAAGATCCTGGATACAAGCGGCCGAAATGATCTTCCTCCATAGGGGGGCTGGACTCCCTTAGAGACAGGGGGAGGAGCTGGGAGTAGAGCCGCTACTCCTCCACATCGAGAGGAACCAGCTGAGGAGGCTCAGCACCTCTTTAGAATGGAACCTCCTGGACGCCTCTCTGGGGAGGTGTTCCGGGCATGTCCCACCTGGACGAGACCCCGGGGAAGACCCAGGACACTCTGGAGAGACTATGTCTCTGGGCTGGCCTGGGAACGCCTTGAGATCCTCCAAGAAGAGCTGGAGGAAGAGTCTGGGGACAGGAAGTCTGGGGACAGGAAGTCTGGGCATCTCTGCTTAGACTGCTGCCCCAAGACCCGGTCCTGGATAAGCGCTGGAAAATGGATGGTTGGGTGGAGGCTGCTCCTCCAAGCGAATCTTCCAACAAATGTTTAAATGAAGCTTTCTGAGCTGCAGCAGCTGCTTTGCTGGATCTGGACACTCAGTGTCTCCGTCCCTCCAGTCTTCAGTGTCTCCGTCCCTCCAATCTTCAGTCTTCGGATCCTGAACTCCTCAGAAGCTGCAGAGTTTCCTCCAGACTGTCTCCAGCTGTCCCGCCGTCTCCTGGCTCCTCTGGACCTGAGGACTCTCTGGTCTCTGACTCTGGTCTGGTCTGTCCCCTGCAGTCCGGAGAGACGGCCCTGCACGTGGCGGCTCGCTATGGCAACGTGGACGTGGTGAGCTACCTGCTCAGCATCCGGGCCAACCCCGACCTGTCGGACAGGGTGAGCACGCACACGCACACGCACACGCACACGCACACGCACACGCACACACGCACACACGCACACACACACGCACACCCCTGACCGTGGCGTCCGTCCCCGTCCCTCCAGGAGCAGGAGACGCCGCTGCACTGCGCCGCCTGGCACGGCTACTCGCCGGTGGCCCGGGCGCTCTGCCAGGCCGGCTGCAACGTGGACGCCCAGAACCGCGAGGGCGAGACGGCGCTGCTCACCGCCGCCGCCCGCGGCTTCGTGGACATCGTGGAGTGTCTGGTGGAGCACCGGGCGGAGCTGGAGGCCGCCGACAAGGTGAGGGTCCGCCGGCCGTTCGCAACGGCGAACCGGCGCCGGCGCCCGACTGACGGCTCCCGCCGCTCCTCCAGGACGGACACACGGCGCTCCACCTGGCCGTCCGCCGCTGCCAGGTGGAGGTGGTCCGCCGCCTCCTCCGGCACCGCTGCCACCTGGACCGGCAGGATCGCCACGGCAACACGCCTCTCCACATCGCCTGCAAGGACGGGAACCTGCCCGTCGTCATGGCGATCTGCAGCGCCAAGGCCAACCTGGACCTCCCCAATAAGGTGGGTCCTGTTAGCATGTAGCATCTGTCTGATCCTGAGGCTCTTTAGCATGTAGCATCTAGCTTGTAGCATGTAGCTTGTAGCACGTAGCATGTAGCATGTAGCTTCTAGCATCACTGGTGTGTGAACCTGAGACTCTTTAGCATGTAGCTTGTAGCATGTGGCATCTAGCATGTAGCATGTAGTACGTAGCTTTTAGCGGGTAGCATGTAGCTTGTAGCATGTAGCATCCAGCATGTAGCTTGTAGCCAGTCTTTTCCACGTCTGTGTTTCTTGATTTTGAGGTTTCAGGATTCAAACATTACGCCGGTTCGTTCGTATTAAACTTTTTCTCCGTCTGTTGGTTCAAACCTGAGGAGAAGCCGGCGGGACGTTGATGGCAGCTGTTTGACTCCTGCTGTCCTCCATGTGTCTCTGTCCTCAGTCCGGCCGGACGCCTCTCCACCTGGCGGCCTCCAACGGCGGTCTGGAGGTGGTGCGGCACCTCTGCCTGGTGGGGGCCAACATCGACGCCGTCACCAATGTGAGCAGTGATCCTCCAGGGCCACTAGTGGGCGCTGCACACACTGTGTGCGCACTCACACACACATACACACACATGCTGCAGCGAGCAGACTGGTGCTGCAGCAGCTTTCTGCTGTCAGACAGAGACGCCTGCTGGTCACACACGGTACTGCCGGCTGGCCGTGACTCTTCAGAGACGTCACATGACCATCCTGACCTGGAACCACAGAGAACCTGCTGGTTTCCGGCCTCCGGCTCACCGCCTGTGTTTTCTGTCTGTCAGGACGGGAAGAGCGCCGAGGACCTGGCGTCCGGCGAGCACCCGCACATCGTGTCGCTGCTGGGAAAACTCAAGAAGGTCAAAGTTCATCTCCAGTATATGTCCATGATTAACTGCAGTTCAGTCAGTGTGTGTTCAGAAGTGTGTGTTCCTGGTTCAGTTAGTGTTTATTCAGAAGTGTGTTTTCTGTTGAATGTTTCTTCTTTTTTCATTTTTTTGCCTTTTTTTTTGACGGGTTTCGTCCATTTTTACAGAAACGGTTGAATCGGTAACAAGTCTTTCCACTCTTCCTGGAGGTTCTGCAGGTTCTGAATGATCTGATCATCTGATCGACCAGCAGGAGCTAGAGGTTCTAGATATTCAGGAGTGGTTCTAGATGTTCTGGGACGTTTCTATGTTCTCCAAACGGATGTTCACTCTGTAGAAATGCTCCCATCTGATGGTTCCTCTGGCCGGTTCCTCTGGCCGGTTCCTCTGGCCGGTTCCTCTGGCCGGTTCCTGCGGTTCCCCGGGTGTCTGACAGCGCCGCTGTGCCCGTGTCTCCTCCAGGAGAACCACCGCGCCGGCTTCGTGCAGCAGCTGCGGCCGGCGGCCGGCGTCCAGCCGCGGATCAAGCTGAAGCTGCTGGGCCCGGCGGCGGCGGGGAAGAGCTCCCTGCTGGAGTCGCTCAGGTGCGGCATCCTGCGCAGCTTCTTCAGGAGGAGGAGGACCCGGCTCTCCAGCGCCACCCGACACCCCAACTCCCCCAGCAGTGCCAAGCCCGCCGGTACGACACTCTGCCCTGGAGCCTAGGAGCCAGGCAGCTGGAGGAAGAACTGTTACTGACACCGCTGGCTGGATGGTTGATTGGTTGGTTGGTTGGTTGATTGGTTGAATGGTTGATTTATTGGTTGGATGATTGGTTGGTTGGTTGTTTGGTTGGTTAGATGGTTGATTAGATGGTTGGTTGGTTGGATGGTTGATTGGTTGGTTGAATGTTTGATTGGTTGGTGGTTGGATTGGTTGTTTGGTTAGTTGGATGGTTGATTAGATGGTTAGTTGGTTGGTTTATTGGTTGGTTGGTTGGATGGTTGATTAGTTGGTTGTTTGGTTGGTTGGTTGATTGGTTGGTGTTTGGTTGGATGTTTGGTTAGTTGGCTGGTTGGATGGTGGATTGGTTGGTGGTTTGGTTGGATGTTTGGTTGGTTGGTGGTTTGGTTGGTTGGTTGGATGGTTGGTTGGTTGGATGGTTGGGTGGTTGGTTGATTGGTTGGTTGATTAGTGGGTTTGTTGGTTGGTTGGTTGGATGGTTGATTAGATGGTTGTTTGGTTGGATGGTTGTTTGTTTGGTTGTTTGGTTGGTTGGATGGTTGATTGGTTGGTGGTTTGGTTGGTTTATTGGTTGGTTGGTTGGTTGGTTGGTTGGATGGTTGGTGCTTTGTTTGGTTGGTTGATTGGTTGGTGGTTTGGTTGGTTGGTTGGTTGGTTGGATGGTTGTTTAGTTGGTGGTTTGGTTGGTTGGTTGGTTGGATGGTTGATTGGTTGGTGGTTTGGTTGGTTGGTTGGTTGGATGGTTGATTGGTGGTTTGGTTGGTTGTTTGGTTGGTTGGTTGGTTGGTTGGTTGGTTTGATGGTTGATTAGTTGTTTGTTTGGTTGGTTGGATGGTTGATTAGTTGGTTGGTTGATTGGTTGGTGGTTTGGTTGGTTGGTTGATTGGTTGGTGGTTTGGTTGGTTGGTTGGTTGATTGGTTTTGGTTTGGTTGGTTGATTGGTTTATTAGTGGGTTGGTTGGTTGGTTGGTTGATTAGATGGTTGGTTGGTTTTTTTTAAAAAAAAAAAGATGGTTGGTTGGTTGATTAGATGGTTGGTTGGCTGGTTGGATGGTTGTTTGGTTGGTTGGTTTATTAGTTGGTTGGTGGTTTGGTTGGATGGTTGATTGGTTGGTGGTTTGGTTGGTTGGTTGGATGGTTGATTAGTTGGTTGGTTGGTCGGATGGTTGATTGGTTGGTGGTTTGGTTGGTTGGGTGGTTGGGTGGTTGGTTGGTTGGTTGGTTGGGTGGTTGGGTGGTTGGTTGATTGGTTGGTTGATTAGTGGGTTTGTTTGTTGGTTGGTTGGTTGGTTGGTTGATTAGATGGTTGGTTGGTTTTTTGGTTGGTTGGTTTATTAGTTGGTTGGTGGTTTGGTTGGATGTTTGATTGGTTGGTGGTTGGTTGGTTGGTTGGTTGGTTGTTTGGTTGGTTGAATGGTTCATTAGTTGGTTCGTTGCTGGATCGATTGATCGATCGATTGATCTCCTGTATCTAAAATCAAACCAATCAGCTTTGAAACTTTTCCTCAGGATAAAATTTGTCTGTAAAATTTCAAAAAGGAGAAAACTGATTTTAAGACAGTTGAGATCATTTTAACAAAAACTTTTCTTATCTTGCATCAATAAGACATTTATAAACTTCATCTGAGAGCCCAAAATATTCTGGTTTTATCTTTTTGACCTTTTATTAAAAACATTATTTTTATCATTTTATGTTTTGCATTTCCACTCTTTTTCCATTCATTTCTGCTTCATCTTTGTATTTTTTATTTACATTTTCAATTTATTTTTAGCTTCTTTTCTTGAACTTTTTGCAGCTTCTTTTTTTTATTTTGCTTTGATTTTTTTTTTGCCATTTTAGCTTCATTTCTCTCTTAATTTTTCACAATTTAAGCTATTTTAGCTTTTTGATTTTTTTTTTTTTAGGTATTTTAGCTTTTTTCTTTCTATTTGTTTAAAAAAATTAACCTGTTTTATTAGATTATTTTCTGCAGCTCTTAAGTTGTTAGAGTATTTTTCACTCCTGTGTAGTTTTGATGATGACTGATAAAACGGGGCTACAGTAAAGGATCGATGCTTTATTAACTTTATTCCTGTGGGGATCTGTAACATTTCTGTCAGGATGTTTAAAAAGACACGTTTGGAGCCGCAGCTCGTTGTCCTGCAGCAGAGGTCAAAGGTCACAGCCTGTTTGGCAGCCTGCCTGGAGGCCGTCTGTGGAGCGATGGCGCCCCCTGCTGGTTCAGACTCGCTGGTTCAAACTGGGTCCTGGAGAGCTCAGAGGTCAAGCTACCAGACAGGAGAACTTTCAAAGAAGATGTAGTTGAGGAACCGTTAGAGGAGAGGATTACTGGATTCCTCAGGATTCTGCAGCTGAACTGTTTCTTGGAACTGGCCTTGGTTCTGCGGTCAGACTCGGTTCTGCCGCCACGTTTCTTTCCTGGTGGAATCCAGTGGTTTTCTGGTCTTTGATGTGGAATCCGGTGGATTCCTGGTCTTTGATGTGGAATCCGGTGGATTCCTGGTCTTTGATGTGGAATCCGGTGGATTCCTGGTGCTTGTTGTGGAATCCGGTCTTCTGTACCTGGTGTCTGACGCTGTCCCGGTTCCGTCCCGGTTCTCCTCAGTGTCGGTCAGCATCTCCAACCTGTACCCGGGCTGTGAGAACGTCAGCGTCCGCAGCCGCAGCATGATGTTCGAGCCCAGCCTGACCAAGGGGGTCCTGGAGGTCTTCTCTCCGGCCCACGGCGGCCTGACGGCAGCCGACGAGCAGGCCACCAAGGCCATCGACATCCAGCAGGCCAGCATCCACGGTGAGACCCGCCAGGACCCAGAGAACCCCCTGACCCCCCGGCCCCCCTGACCCTCCCTGGCTGTGTGCAGGTGTGGGGGACTTCAGCGTCTGGGAGTTCTCGGGGAACCCGGTCTACTACTGCACCTACGACTACTTTGCGGCCAACGACCCGACGGCGATCCACCTGGTCCTGTTCAGCCTGGAGGAGCCGTACGAGACCCAGCTGAGCCACGTCAGCTACTGGCTCAACCTGCTGAAGGCCCTGACCCCGCCCCAGGACCACATCGGTGAGACCCGCACCGCCGAGAACCACAACCTCGAGAACCACGACCCCGAGAACCTCCGTGCCAGCAGCTGGTCTCTCTGGGGAACTGAGAGCTTTCCCTTCGCGTCAGTGTTCACCTGTGATGTGTGCGTGTGTGTGTGCGTGTGTGTGTCTCTGCAGCGTTCGCCGGCCGCCTCCAGCAGCCGCTCGTGGTCGTCCTGGTGGCGACGCATGCCGACCTGGCCGGCGTTCCCCGGGCGTTCTCCGGGGAGTTCTGCTACGACAGAGAGAGAGCGCTGCTCAAGGAGGTCAGGAACAGGTGAGAACCGAACCCTGACCCTCCCAGCGGGGGCTCCGCCCCCAAGCCCTGCCGCCAAGCTCCGCCCACACACGCTGGCTTGGTTTTTCCCGTCACGGCAGAACAGACCTGAATGTCCAGAGATCTGTCTCAGAACCGTCAGAGCGTCCACCACTGTGCGACCCAGGTTTGACCGGGTCCCCTTGTGTCCAGGTTCGGGAGCGACCTGCAGATCAGCGACAAGCTGTTCGTTCTGGACGCCGGCGCCTCCAACTCCAGAGACATGAAGCTGCTGAGGAGCCACCTGCAGGAGCTGCGCTCCGCCATGCTGTCCGTGAGTCCCTCCACACCTGCTCGCTCCGGCTGTACTCTGACCCGATGTCCGACTGTACTCTGACCCGATGTCCGACTGTACTCTGACCCGATGTCTGACTGTACTCTGACCTGATGTCAGACTGTACTCTGACCCGATGTCCAGCTGTACTCTGACCCGATGTCCGACTGTACTCTGACCCGATGTCCGGCTGTACTCTGACCCGATGTCCGGCTGTACTCTGACCCGATGTCCGACTGTACTCTGACCCGATGTCTGACTGTACTCTGACCCGATGTCCGGCTGTACTCTGACCCGATGTCCGGCTGTACTCTGACCTGATGTCTGACTGTACTCTGACCTGATGTCTGACTGTACTCTGACCCGATGTCCGGCTGTACTCTGACCTGATGTCTGACTGTACTCTGACCCGATGTCTGACTGTACTCTGACCCGATGTCCGGCTGTACTCTGTCCTGATGTCCAGCTGTACTCTGACCTGATGTCTGACTGTACTCTGACCTGATGTCTGACTGTACTCTGACCTGATGTCTGACTGTACTCTGACCTGATGTCTGACTGTACTCTGACCCGATGTCCGGCTGTACTCTGACCTGATGTCTGACTGTACTCTGTCCTGATGTCCAGCTGTACTCTGACCTTATGTCCGGCTGTACTCTGACCTGATGTCCGGCTGTATTCTGACCTGATGTCTGACTGTACTGACCTGAGCTCCGGCTGTCCCTGCAGCGGTGCGTTCCCATGACGCCGCTGGCGGAGCGGCTGCTGGCGGCGCTGCCGGCCTGGAGGAAGGCGGGCGGGCCCGGCCAGCTGATGTCGTGGCAGCAGTTCGTGAGCGACGTGCAGGAGCACATCAACCCGCTGGCGAGCCGCGAGCAGCTGCGCTCGCTGGCCCTGCAGCTGCACAGCATGGGCGAGGTGAGCGCAGCGGCGCCGTGCCCGCCGCCCGGAGGCCCCGCCCCCCGTAACCCCGGCTCCGTCTCCTCCTCAGGTCAACCTGATGCAGAGCGAGACGGTGCGGGACGTGGTGCTGCTGGAGCCGCGCTGGCTCTGCTCCATCCTGGGCCGGCTGCTGTCCGCCGACACGCCCACCGCCATCCACCACTACCGCGGCCGCTACCGGCTGGACGAGGTGCAAGCCCTGGCCCCCGACTGCGACGTGGACGAGCTGCTGCAGGTGCTAGACGCCATGGACGTGTGCGCCCGCGACGCCGCCGACCCCTCCATGGTGGACGTGCCGGCGCTCATCAAGACGGGCGGCCTGCGGCGCTCCTGGACGGAGGAGGAGGAGGAGGAGGAGGCGGCGCTGCTGTACGGCGGCGTGCGGCTGGTGCCGGCCGAGCACCTGACCGCCTTCCCCTGCGGCCTGTTCCACAAGCTGCAGGTCAACCTGTGCCGCTGGAGCCGCCAGCAGAAGCCAGAGGACGACGGCGGTGGCGGCGGAGGCGAGGACCCGGACGGGGACGTCCACCTGTGGACCAACGGGGCCCGGGTGAGCCGGGCGGGGGCGGAGGCCCTGGTGCTGCTGGTCAACCACGGCCAGGGCGTGGAGATCCAGGTGCGCGGGCGCGAGTCGGAGCGGGCCCGGTGCTACGCCCTGCTGGACGCCGTGTGCAGCGTGACGGAGAACCTGCTGGCCTCCACGCTGCCGGGCCAGCTGACGGCGCGGTACTACCTGAGCCCCCGGCAGCTGCGGGAGCGCCACGCCCCCGTCATGGTCTACCAGCCCAAGGACTTCCTGCGGGCGCTGGCGCAGCGCGAGACGTCGCTGGCCAACACCATGGCCGGCTACCGCGAGAGCTTCAGCTGCATCCTGGCCTTCGGCTGCGCCGAGGTGTACCAGCGGGGGGCGCTGGCGCCCGACGTGCACATCGCCGACGTGCCCCTGCTGGCCCGCCGCAAGCTGAGCCGCATGCTGGACCCGCCGGACGCCCTGGGCAAGGACTGGTGCCTGCTGGCCATGAACCTGGGCCTCAGCGAGCTGGTGGCCAAACACAGCAACGGGACCCCGAACGGGACGCCCGGCGAGGCGGACCCGGACCGGGACCCGGACCCGGACCCTGAGGCGGCGGCGCTGCGGCAGCCCAGCCCGACGGCGGCGCTGCTGCGGGAGTGGAGCGCCCGGCCCGACAGCACCGTCGGGGTCCTGATGGCCAAGCTGAGGGAGCTGGGCCGCCGGGACGCCGCCGACTTCCTGCTCAGGGTCACGCCGGTGTTCAGGGTCAACCTGGAGGCGCTGGGCGGCGCCGCCGCCCCCGGGTATCCGCCCGCCTGCAATGGCGGCACGTCCTACAACTCCATCAGCTCCGTGGTGTCCCGCTGACGGGTGGAGTCAGCCTCTCCACCCCCCGCCGCTCTGCCGCCGCCCCCCCCCCCCCCCGCCGCTCCGCCCCTCGCTGCTCCGCTCCCGTGAATGTTGTGAAGGAAGTGAGCTCCAAAGAGGAAGTCCGCCCTTCTGCCCCGTCGTGCCGCGTCTGCAAACCCCTCCATCCTGCTCACAGAGTGAACGCTCGGACAAGTCCGGACTCGTCGGTCACCCCTCACCGCCGCCCGTCCCCCCGGACGCCACGCCGGCCGTTCTGCTCAGCGTTTAAATAATTCACAGCATTTGTTTGATGGTGCCTTCACGGCTTCTGCCTCCCTGAAGAGCACAAGCAGAACCGCCGGAGAACCGGGCCTGCTGGAGTTCTGGAGTTCTCCGGGGCGGCCCGAGAACCGGGCCTTGTTGACACTTCGCCCATCGAGGCCCGCTGAGAACAAGAACCGCGAAGCAGCAACCCTCATTTCAAGATGTTAGGAAGTGAATTTCTGCCGCAGCTCAAAGGGAAAACCGTCCGTCCGTCTCTTCCTCCATCCATCAGAGGAACGTCTCGTTTTTTAACGGTTCTCTGTTTTTACAGGTTCCACAGTTTCCTGATTGTTTCAGTTCACTTGAAGGGTCCAAACAGAGAAGGTCAGATTCTCAGTCTCATGATTCTGAAGCATTTTTTTTTTTTAACTCTGTTTTTTTTACCTGTAGTTAAATCAGTTGGACCTGAAGGTGACCGAGTGTTTCGTTACCGTAGCAACCAAAGAACCACACTGACCAAAACAGGAAGGTTGATTTTACTGTTGTTTCTGGAGGAACTTTGATTTTGATTCCTGTCAATCATGGATGTGTTGAATTGTCTTGGTGGACCGTCGCCCTCTAGTGGCTGTGATGAAAACAACACGAACGTTCCGCTGATCAGAACCAGGCGGATCTAAAGCCTGAAGCGTCTGAACCTGTGGGTCCTGTAAGAACCTGAAAGCTGAGCTGGTCTGGACTGAGGGATGGTTCCAGGTCATGAGGTCGTTTCTCCCGCCGCGGCGCCGTGACGCCGCCTGCCTCACGGTGGAGCTGAAGAACCGCCGTTCTCCGGATGCGAAGGCCTTCTGCAGTATTTCACTCCCTTCAGTGTTCCCGTCGGTTCCTCTTCCTCCGGTTCCCCGTTCCGTCTCCAACTCGCCAATGTGATGTAAATATTCTCCAGCCAGGTGTTCTCCATCGTTCTGCTGAAGCAGCGTGGAACATTCCGTTCAGATCCAAACAGACCGAGGAACCCGCTCAGCGGTCTGACTTTTTTCCTAGTTCTCCGCTAGCATTAGCAAGCTAATGAAAGAGCAGCTGAAATACCAGGTTCTGCCACCAGGTGGAACCTTGAGGCCGGTTCTGTCCCGAGCTTTAACTGAAGCACGTCAGGAACGTGACGTTCGCCTGCTAACCGTGGAGACAGAACCCGTCCTGATGTGCAATACTGGAGCTGACGGAACGTCAGGAGAACGTTATCCGGATCCGACAGGCGGCGCCGCTCCGACGCGCTGAGGCAGAATGAATGTACCACTAACAGAACATCCCCGTTCTGTCATGAGAACCTTGAAAGGACCTCCTGGTTCTACCATGAGAACCTTGCTGTGTCGTGTGCCTGAACCCCTCCTCCGCCCCTCTGTTCCGTCGGTTCTAGGGTTCTCTCTGGGTTCTCTCTGGGTTCTCTCTGGGTTCTCTCCGGGTTCTCTCTGGGTTCTCTCTGGGTTCTCTCCGGGTTCTCTCTGGGTTCTCTCCGGGTTCTCTCCGGGCTCTCTCCCTGTACAGTTGTGGAACCTGTTTCTCTTTTTGAAACTGAAATGGGCTTTATGATTCTTCTTCTGATCGGTTTTCTTTCTCTTGACGGCGCTCGGAGCTGAATGGAGGAGTCTGGGGTCCCCGGTTCGACTCCGCTCACACCGCCGCCTTGCACAAAGTCTCTCTGTTGCTATTTAAGTTCGGTTCTCTCAGCATGTTCTTGGTACATCCGACACTTTATAGTGTGAAACGTTTTATAATAAATTCTTTACTTCATACCAGAGAGTCTCTGTGGCTCATTGGAAGGAGGCTGATCCACTGATCCATCGCACCGCTGATCCACTGCTCCACCACAATACTCCACCACAATACTGCTCCTCCGCACCGCTCCATTGATCCACCGCTCCGCTGATCCACTGCACCACACTACTGATCTACTGATCCACTGCACTGCCACACCACTGATCCATTGATCCACCGCACCGCTCCACCACTGCCGTTACGATTTTTTTTTTTTTATTATTGTGATTAATCACGATCGGCTCAAAGAAAAGAAATTGATGCTGAAAGTCATTTTCCTGTTTTGAGTTCCGAGGACGACGTTCTTTAAGGGTTACAGCTTCACAAATGATGCAATTAATCGCAGTTTTAAAAAGGTTCATCGTTGACTGTCCTCCGTTGATTAATGCGATTAAAACCGACAGCCCTAGGTTTCCTGTTTACACAGAGGGGGAGTCTTCAGCGACTCCGTTGCCGTGGAGACGGACCCCCAAACGCAGCGGCGGTAGAGAAGCGTAGAACGGTTCCCCGGCTGGTTCCTCACTGGAGCCTTCAGCAGAACCGTCTTCCGCCCAGCTGTTTCCCAGAGGAAAGCTGTTTTTTTTTTTTTTGCAGAGCTCAGTGTTTCGGACCACGTGCCGCCGCCGCGGCGTGACGCTGACGAGGCCGCGCCGCGCTGAGCTCAGCTGAGCCGGCGCTTCCTGCCTCGTCACGCTTCCTGCTCGTGACGGCGTCATGCCGCCAGATGCTGGTGACTCAGGACTTCTGCAGAGTGTCAGCTGAACGTTCAACCTGAAAGTTCTTGATTTGTTTCATACGATTCATAAAGTTTGCCAGAAGCGTCTTTTATTGTCCATTTGACACTGAGGCAGGTTCGACCGAGGCGAGCGGCGCCGCTGTGCTCCCCCCGGACTGGGACGAGTCCGGTCCTGTTGGCGCTGTTGCTCCGCTGATTGTGTGTTTGGTGAGAACAGGCCGGACTCTCAGCTTGGACTTCGGCCGGCGTCCTGCTCGCTTTGGTTTTTGCGAACGTGGCACATTTAAGAAGCGACTCCTCGGCTTTTTTACCCAGAACTGAGCAGCTGACGCGCTGAAAGGGACACCGGTTCGATGGCGGATTGTTCTGAGCTCCAGCTCACCGCACCGGTTCCTCCCTCTGCCGGACTGGATCTGGTCTCCCAGAATCACCCCGTTTCAGTGTCGAGCTCAAAAACAAACAAGCCGGAGTTCCTGTCTTATCAATCACATGAGCGCTGACCCTGATTACTCCTGAACGCTGACTGAGCGATACGTGGAGCTGCAGAGATAAAGAGTTTAGAACGTCTCACAGAGAACCTGGCTCAGATCAATAGACAGCAAACAATAACAATCGCTTCAATATCGGTGTCAGGAAATCAGCCGAGAACCAAACCAGGACTCCACCATGACGGCCTGCCTTCCAGTGTCAGGTCAACAGACTCAAACTGAGTGAGTTTAATCAGGGTTCCAATAGGGTTCCATCAGGCCTGTTCTGTTTTCCTTTTCAACAGGAAAACACAAACACCTCGACCTGCTGAGTGTGTCGTTGTGTAACTTCAGTAATGAACAGATTACATGAGGAAACTAGTCCAGACTGCAGGTAGCCTGAGGCTAAATCTGCTTCCAGTCCACCGAGCTACACTCAGAAGACAACAAGAACGCCTGTTCTGTCACCGTATGAACCCTGTTACTGATGGACCGAGGCGGGACAGACCCCAAACACCCGAACACTCACAGGCCCTGAGCACCCAAACAACAGTCACGACCCCAAACACCTGAGCAACAGTCATATTATGAGATCTCACTTTCCTGAAAGTCTGATTTTTCCTGTAACTATTCCATTAACAGAAAAACTCAACAATCACGTGGAATAATCCAAATACTACAGATCTCTGCAGGTATGCTCAGTTTTAGAACAATTTAAACAGGTTTCAAGAAGTTTTCTGAATAGTTCGGTTACCTAATGGGCTGGGAACAGTTGTCAAACCGTTCTTAAGCTTGTTTTGAAGAACTGTCTAAGAGTTTAGTTAATGAATGCTTTTCAAACAGTTCTTTAACTTGTTTTGAACGGTTTTTGAACAGTTGCCGCAGTTTTATAACTGTTTAAGAAACAAAACTGTTTCAGCTATTTCAAACAGATTCAAGCTGCTTCGAGTCGATTTTGACTTGTTTTTTTCTTTTGTTTTGTTTTTTTTTTTTTGCTGTTTCTAACAGATTTTGAGGAGTACTTTTTAACTTCTTTTGAACAATGTTTGGACAGTTGTTGCAGATTTGCAGTTTGCAGTTGAAACAGTTTTAGCTGGTTTCTGAGCTGTTTCAGACAGATTTAACTTGTGTTTTAGCCGTTTTGAAGGGTTTTTAGCTGTTTCGAGCCGGTTTTGAATCCTGGAAAACACTCCATTGATTTCAACACCATTCCAGAGGAGAAATCACGTGCTCTGCGGTGACGCCATGCGGCGTGGGGGCGGGACCAGAGGAGCAGCGGACCAATGAGAGAGCGCGGTGGGCGGGGACTCGGCCGCCGCTCAGGCCTTTATAAAGTTAGTGTGTCTCGCTGGAGATCCACTTTTTCTGCCTCTTCATCATCAAAGGGACGTGATCTACTGTAAGTTCACTCTTTTTATTGATATCTTGTTTAATATATAACGTCAACGTCTGATTTCCAATGGTAGTTATTTTTTAAAAAAGAAGAAAATCTTTCTATTCTTTGTGTTCCCTGGATTTTTTTCTTATCCTGGGGTAAACAAAACTCCAGAGTCCATATTGGAATTCTACAATTCAGCCAAAACTCAAAATATTATTATTTATTCGGTATCTTTGACTGTCAGTGTTAGTAATGGGATATTTTGAGCGGTCGGGCTTCGTTCGGCTGCGGTCGTGTCCTCCGGGAGCCTTTGTTTGCTCCCCGGCGCTCCTCTCACGGATCCGGTACATAACGGTGGCTCCGGGCGGCAGCTGGATCAAACCCGGCCTCCACAGCCGCTGTCCCGGTTCTGTGTTCCGAGCTGTAGCCGGATGAAAACCCGCTATTACCAGCCGCCGCCCCGGTCGGTTTTCCCGGTTTTCCGGGCCCGGGCGGCGGTGTCGGTGTCGGCCGGCTGTTGGCTCCGTGCCGAGGCAGCGGATCCCGTGACTGTGCAGCAACAACAAGAAGGGGTGGGGGGGGGGGGATTTATTGATCAGGACGAGTCTCCTTTTTCCAACCGGCACCCTCCGGTCCCCGGTCTCCGTGTTCTGGAGCAGGTCCGGGGTGTTTGGGGGGATCTGGAGGTTCTGGACTGTTCAGAGAATCATTCAGGAACAAACTGTCCTCCAGTCTGCAGCAAACAGGTTTCACCCTCAAATCATCCAAGTTTACAGCTCAGATCCTCCATCCTGCCCTGGAGGGGGCGCTGTGGTGTCTGGAGACCAGCCGGCCCCCCTGTAGTCCCGGAGCCAGGAGTTTAGAAACATCTGAAGCAGCTTCTGGTGGTTTAGCATAAAGTTTAAAACTGATAAAATCAAGAACAGGTTAAACATCCTGAATGTAAACGAATGTCTGAGTTCTGCGGTGTGTGTGTGTGTGTGTGTGTGTGTGTGTTATGTGGGTCCTGACCCCCCCCCTGTGGTTGTTGCAGTGTCCGCCATGCTGCTGCCGGTGGTATTGCTGGTCTCCCTGAGCGCCGCGCTCGCTGCCCCCAGCCTGGACCCCCAGCTGGACGATCACTGGGAGCTGTGGAAGTCCTGGCACAGCCGGAGCTACCACCAGGTGAGCCGCCGCCGCCGCCGCCGCCCGGCCTCCGGCGTTCCGACAGCGCCCTCGCGCTCGCGTCTGATTGGCCGATCCGACCCGTGTGTCTGCAGAAGGACGAGGGCTGGAGGAGGATGGTCTGGGAGAAGAACCTGAGGAAGATCGAGCTGCACAACCTGGAGCACTCCATGGGGAAACACTCGTACCGCCTGGGCATGAACCACTTCGGAGACATGGTGAGGACGGGCTGCTGATCCCACCCCTCACCAGCAGGGGGCGCAGAGAGCCAGATGCTCGGAGGCGCTGCTGGAAGCGTAGCTCCGTTTCTTTGTTCCAGTTTTTTTTGGCTTTGAATCTCGTGACCTCTGACCTTTGTCCCGGTCGTCCTGGCAGACCCACGAGGAGTTCCGGCAGATCATGAACGGCTACAGGCGCAAGGCGGACAGGAAGTCCAGGGGCTCCCTGTTCCTGGAGCCCAACTACCTGGAGGCCCCCAGCGCCGTGGACTGGAGGGACCGCGGCTACGTCACCCCCGTCAAAGACCAGGTAGCGGCCCCGTCCCCGTCCCCGTCCCCGTCCCCACCACCCGGCCCCGTTCCCGCTGTGTGCCCCCCCGTCCAACTCCCCCGGTCCCGGGCGTGTTTCTGCAGACGTTCAGGAAACGTGTTGACAGAAAGCGCTGCGTCACGCCGAGGCGCTCAGAGAGCAGATAAGATGGCTGCTGCTGGCTTGTTTTTATTATCTGTGTCTAACACCCCCCCCCCCCCCTCCACCCTCCACCCCTCCCTCCGTCTGTACATTAACGCTGTAAGCTGAAACCGGTCAGACCGGCTCTCTGTAAATCAGGTCAGAGTCCAACACAAAGCCCACACTGCAGATAACATACAGTGGTGTTCAACCTGTGGCTCCAGAGCCTCGTGTGGGTCTCCAGAGTGAGCCTTTCACCAAACATCACACCTGAATGAACATTTCATCTAGTTTTATTTGATTTACCCCCCCCACCCCCACACACACACACGGTGCAAACAAACATCCTGCCTCACCCTCAACCTGACCCACAATCCTCTGCTGCGTTCAGGGTCAGTGCGGCTCCTGCTGGGCCTTCAGCACCACCGGCGCCCTGGAGGGTCAGCACTTCAGGAAGTTGGGCAAGCTGGTGTCCCTGAGCGAGCAGAACCTGGTGGACTGCTCCCGGCCCGAGGGCAACGAGGGCTGCAACGGCGGCCTGATGGACCAGGCCTTCCAGTACGTCCAGGACAACCAGGGCCTGGACTCCGAGGACTCTTACCCCTACCTGGGGACGGTACGTGTCCGCGGCCCGGCGCCACCTCCTCGTGGGACTCGGGACTCGGGTCTGACGTCTCCGGTTCTCTGCCGTTCCAGGACGACCAGCCGTGCCACTACGACCCTAACTACAACGCCGCCAACGACACGGGCTTCGTGGACATCCCCAGCGGCAAGGAGCGCGCCCTGATGAAGGCCGTGGCCGCCGTGGGCCCCGTGTCGGTCGCCATCGATGCCGGACACGAGTCCTTCCAGTTCTACCAGTCAGGTGAGTGCCGGTCCGGTCCGGTGGGGGGGAACCGGGCTGGGGCCGGAGCGTCTCACTCAGCTCACCTCCACGTCTCCAACGGCGTTCCAGGAATCTACTACGAGAAGGAGTGCAGCAGCGAGGAGCTGGACCACGGCGTGCTGGTGGTGGGATACGGCTTCCAGGGGGAGGACGTGGACGGCAAGAAGTACTGGATCGTCAAGAACAGGTCGGCAGCCTTTACACTCTGGCACAACAGTCAGGAAGTACCGTCCGGGTCCACATGTACCGTCTGACAGTACCGTCTGGTTCCGGCAGTACCGTCCAGGTGCAGATGTACTGTCTGACTGTACGGTCTGGTTCCAGCAGTACCATCCAACAGTACTGTCTGGGTCTGTTAGTACCGTCGAGGTCCAGATGTACCGTCCAGTTCCTGCAGTACCGCCCGGCACCACCAGGTGGTGTGTTGAGTCCGGCCTCAGTCTGACTGTGGGTCTTGTGTGTTTCCAGCTGGAGTGAGAAGTGGGGAGACAAAGGCTACATCTACATGGCCAAAGACCGGAAGAACCACTGTGGCATCGCCACGGCAGCCAGCTACCCCCTGGTGTGATGCCCCGTCGCCACGGCGACCAGCTACCCCCTGGTGTGACGCCGCCGCTGCGCGGCGCCTTTGTTTTCTAGTGTTTTTACTGCGAGACCTCAGCCGGAGCCGGAGCGGCAGGAGATTCTGCCGCCGCCGCCTCAAAACACTCGTGTTGTTTTGTTTTGTTTTGTTTTTTCGTTTAGGGAAATGATGTCATTTTATTTTGGCGGTTTGTTTTTGTTTTTCAGATTTCCGGTAGTGTTTTATTCTTTGTAAATATGTGTATGCTACTTGATATGCTGACACTTGCTTCAGTCATTGTAAATGATTGTTTTCTACTTTTAACTGTGATCAATTAAAGTCGTCAAACACTACTCCGCTCCAGCACTTTTCTTTTTAAATAAAAACACTTTAAAAGATCAAATCTGTCAAAACTGAGCTCCAGACGGTTTGAACGAAACGGTGAATGAAAAAAAATATTACAAATGAAAACATGTTGGTCTACATGGCATTTTATTTTGAAAGGAAGACAGTGATTTAGGCAATTAATTTGAATGCAACCAATCTCTAACTACTATGGAAGTTGTGCGGTTGCATATTTCTTCATTAGTTCGGCTCATTTCTCAAAACAACGGACAAACCGGCTCACTGCAGAACGGCGTTTCTCTTCGTTTCATCAGATCGGAAACATCTCAGAGTCTCAGAACGTCTTCACTCATGATTAAACACAGTCAGACTGGATTCAGCTCAGTTTCCAGGTGAATAGATATTGTTGATCTAAAGTGATCGGCTGATTGTCAGTCTCATGGCTGTTCTGCATCATTTCATTATATCAATCATCAATAGTCTGATCAGCTGTCAAAACCAGTCAGGAACAAACGGCAACACAATGAGACCAGACATGGATCTGTCGATATGCAGACGACGCACAGTTTTACTTTTTTGTTTGTGTTTATATTAGTGTGTTAATCTCTGATGTATGAAGTTGCTTTTCGTGTGAATAAAAATGAGTTTCCTTGGAAGTACAAGAGCAATGAGTAAATTAAAACTGAAAGGTTTTGCTGTAAAAGGTTTTTTTCCCTTCATTTTCTTCTACATTATGTATTCTGTTAACTGAACAACCCAAAAGACCATCACAGGAACCATTGTGACTGGAGGACTGGACTCAGACTGAACGAGGAATATTTCAACGTTCTTCTGCCTCAAGACGAAACATCTCAACATTCTGACTGTGAGAGACTCACGATGCCAGAGAGACGAAGCTTCTTGAGGACAGTGATCATTTGGTTGAGAAAGAAATGAAGCTTTGAAACCTGAGAGAAGAGTTCTGGGAGAGAGAGGCGCTCCAGGAGGTGAACGGTGGAGTTGAGCTGAACTCTGAGACCGATTCACCAAACGATCTCCGAGTTTTAAAAAATACAATTTCAGTTTGAAGAAATGAGCCAAACCAGTGGAGGAAAACAACACCAGCTACACTGACCGACCTGAACGCAAAAACCACTGAGGCTGGTGTCAAACTACACCGCGCGGCGCTGCATGTCTAGAGTTCTGTAGACTCTTCTTTCAGGAGAACTTCTTGACGAAGGCCAGGTACTCGTTGACGTCGTCGGCGGAGCCCACCACGAAGGGCACGCGCTGGTGGAGCGCCTCGGGCTGGACGTCCAGGACCCGCTGGGCGCCGGTGGTGGCCACGCCCCCCGCCTGCTCGATCAGGAAGGCGATCGGGTTACACTCGTACAGCAGCCGCAGCTACGGGGGGAAGCAGACGGAAACCGGTCCTTTAACAACAGGATCGCACAGGATGTGGGCCAGGTCCGGTCCGGCTCCGGTTCGGCTCTGGTCTGGACACCGCGACCAATCAGTAGTCATCAAATCAATATGGCGGTCCGGCTCCGGCACTCCAGAAACTTTCCGCAATGATTCTTTTTTTCCGGACGCCGGAGCCCGGCCGCGTCAATGTACCAAGCAAGTCGGGCCAGAAGGAAAGTCCATACGTGTTCCAAAATAAGTGATTTCAAAATAAACTCTGTGTCGTGTTTTTGCCTTAGTGTTCTTTTGTTTTGTTTTTATTCTGGTACAATATATAACAAAGAACGAGCTCTCGTCATTAAACGCATTAGAAGAATGAACGGTTTTGTTCTTCGTCACTGCAGGAAAGTCAATCGACCCCAAAACGGCACAAAAAACAGCTCTGTGACCGGGGCGACTGTGGGTTGCCAGATTGGGTGGGTTTCTGCCAAATCAGGGTTCTTGTGAACCCGTCAGGCGGGTTGATGAAATGCTTCTGTGCTTGTGACGTGATTTTATCATTCAAATCCGGTTTTTACCGTTTTAACGTGCATTTTCTACAGAGATGGAGGTTTGGGCTAGCTGCACCGTATCCAGTGTGAATCCAGCGTAAATCCACAAACAGACCGACGGGCGAGTTCCGACATTTCCAGCTTTAATACAACCGTCATTTCAGAATAAAAGTCAGGCTGAAGCTTCTAAATCGGGATTCTTCAGAGGATCTTGAGCCTATTTAGGCCAAACGACGCCACTGATGCCTGGTGTGACGCAGCGGATGCTAATGCTGCTAATGCTAGCGCCGCTCATGCTAACGGTGCTCATGCTAACGGCTGCAGAGATCAGTCAGACTCTCACGACACAGTCAGTCACTTCCACCTTTCTTTTCTTGGCAGTGGCCATGTGACGAGCCAGAGAACAGCGTGACGGCGGTGTGTGTGTGTGTGTGTGTGTGTGTGTGTGTGTTCTGACCGAGGACTGGAACTTCTGCTTTGTTTGCCGCAGCGGCTCGGTCTGAGTCTGACTCTCATTTTCAGAGGTGTATTTTGGTGAGGCAGAACCTCAGAGTGTTCGAGTCGATTCAGGATGAAGGAAAGTCGTCAGAGCGAGTCTGCATGTTCTCCCTGAGGAGGACAAACAGACGGGCCCGGCTGATCGAGAACCGAGAACTGAGAACCGAGCCTTCAGGGGAACTTTTCTACACCTGCTGGGTCGACGCTCCGGCGACTGACTGATCTCTGAAGCGCAGTGCATTGTGGGAAAGCTGTGTTGAAAAGACGCTGGTCCTTCAGCCTGGAGACGAATCAACACTCCGAATGAAGTGACGAGGATCTGGTTTAAACGCTGATACCGATACCAGAACCAGGTTTCTCCTGAACCCCACTTTAATTTTTAGTTTCCTCTTCAGGTTCAGACTGAACTCAGTGGAGTTTAAGTCAGTGTGTTGACCTGAGCTGACTGACACACACACACACACACACACACACACACACACACACACACACACACACACACACACACACACACACACACACACACACACACACACACACACACTGTAACCTGATGGTGGGTTTCTCTGAGCTCAGAGTCGGCGGTAAAGCTAACCCGCGACCTCTGACCCCATTCCTGCCATCACTACACTTCAGGCTCGGGTTCTAAAGGTGAGCCGGAGCCTCGGGTCATTGTTTCTGGGCCTTGGTGGAGATCAGAGATCAGTCAGTTTGAGCAGAAGAACCTCAGCGTTCTGCCAGGAGCTCCTTAGAACCTGAGAACCGCTTCTACACACTTCCTGGTTCCTGTGCCTGTGTTTTGTGTACTTTCTGTGTGTGTGTGTGTGTGTGTGTGTGTTCCTTGCTCCCACCTTTCCCTTGGGACTCTTCTCGTTGGCCGGGTACAGGAAGATGCCGCCGTAGGCGATGGTGCGGTGGACGTCCGACACCATGGAGCCAACGTACCGCGCTCCGTAGGGGGCGCTGCCGTCCTGGGGGGGGGGGGGGGGGGGGGGGGGGGGGGGGGGGGGGGGCGCAGGGGGGGCAGGGCAGAGCAACACTTTTACGTATCTGAGGCCGGACGACTTCGGCTTTCATTTTCACAAAGCTGCGCCAACTTCCCTTTATTGTGAAAGGCCGGGTTCACTTCCTGTTTCTCGGAGCAGGTGCAGTTCCGACTGCAGGCGACGACTTTTCCCTCATGTATGTTTCAGGCCAGTCTGACTTTGATCGTTTTTTTTCTTCATTTAAACGGTGTTCTCTACACCGGGACTGGAGGCTCCAGGTTTTCACCGGGGATTTACTGTGAAAAACCCCGAGACGGAGCAGAGGAGCTTCACACCTGCTGCTCAGGTCAGACAGCAAGAGGTCAGAGGTCAGAGACAGCAGCCTCCACCGCGGAGTCAGGAGGCGGCTGAGTCACTGCCGACTCACCGTGACAAACAGCTGTTCACGCTGTTGTGTAAAAGTAAAGTGCTGACGTTCCGCTCACATTCTGAGTATGAGAATGACTTTTTACTCCAAGGCCTAAAATTAAGTTTAGTTTTTTTTTAAAAAAAAAAAAAGTGTATTCTGAACAGGACAGCGTGATAATCCTGCAGCTCTGAACGTTCTCCCTTCATTCGAACGGAAATTAATCAGAGAACCGGAAACATCTTGATGCAAAAAGACTTTTATGTTCTGCATCAATTGACTGGATTTGAAACGATTCCTTTTTTTTAACAGGAACCAGTGAAAGCAGATTCCAGAGCGCCACCTTCAGGGGAGAACGGAGAACCTCCACCCGACCGGCCGGCTGTTAGAAGTCACATGATGAGAGAAAACTTCCTGCAGCCTCCTGACCGAGACTCTGCAGCCCAGGAGGCTGCAGGAGATGCTCGGCATGCTGGGAAAATTCTCACACCCCAAATGCAGCCTGTACACAGAGTACACTGTAAAAATAGCTTCAGTCATAAACTCTGGTCATGTTCAGACGCAGCGATGCCGCCGTGCTGTCTGACTGGAGACTGGAGACGCTAATGAGGGAATCAGTCAGACTGTAATCATGATTAGCATGTAGCATGTAGCATGTAGCATGTAGCATGTAGCATGTAGCATGTAGCACGGCTGCTGTGAGTCCAGACACTCAGACTCCAGGTTTAAAAGCTAAACTGAAGTTTCTCTGCAGTGAATCAGCAGGAAGACGAAGCTGAACCTGAGAGGAGAGACATCAGGGCCAGCAGGTTCCTCCTGCTCAGCTGGCCTGATACTGCTACTGGTACTGCTACTGGTACTGCTACTGGTACTGGCACTGCTACTGGTACTGCTACTGGTACTGGTACTGGTACTGGCACTGTTACTGGTACTGGCACTGGTACTGGTACTGGCACTGCTACTGGTACTGCTACTGGTACTGGCACTGCTACTGGCACTGCTACTGGTACTGCTACTGGCACTGGTACTGCTACTGGTACTGGCAACGCTACTGGCACTGCTACTGGTACTGCTACTGGCACTGGTACTGCTACTGGTACTGGCACTAGTACTGCTACTGGTACTGCTACTGGCACCGGTACTGGCACTGGTACTGCTACTGGTACTGGTACTGCTACTGGCACTGCTACTGGTACTGCTACTGGCACTGGTACTGCTACTGGTACTGGCAACGCTACTGGCACTGCTACTGGTACTGCTACTGGCACTGGTACTGCTACTGGTACTGGCACTGGTACTGCTACTGGTACTGCTACTGGCACCGGTACTGGCACTGATACTGCTACTGATACTGCTACTGCTACTGGTACTGCTACTGCTACTGCTACTGGTACTGGTACTGGTACTGGCACTGTTACTGGTACTGGCACTGGTACTGGTACTGGCACTGCTACTGGTACTGCTACTGGTACTGGCACTGCTACTGGCACTGCTACTGGTACTGCTACTGGCACTGGTACTGCTACTGGTACTGGCAACGCTACTGGCACTGCTACTGGTACTGCTACTGGCACTGGTACTGCTACTGGTACTGGCACTGGTACTGCTACTGGTACTGCTACTGGCACCGGTACTGGCACTGGTACTGCTACTGGTACTGGCACTGGTACTGCTACTGGTACTGCTACTGGCACTGGTACTGCTACTGGTACTGCTACTGGCACTGCTACTGGCACTGCTACTGGTACTGGCACTGGTACTGCTACTGGTACTGGCACTGGTACTGCTACTGGTACTGCTACTGGCACTGCTACTGGTACTGGCACTGGTACTGCTACTGGTACTGGCACTGCTGCTACTGGTACTGCTACTGGCACTGCTACTGGTACTGGCACTGCTACTGCTACTGGTACTGGCACTGCTACTGGTACTGGCACTGGTACTGCTACTGGTACTGCTACTGGTACTGCTACTGGTACTGGCACTGGTACTGCTACTGGCACTGGTACTGCTACTGGTACTGCTACTGGCACTGCTACTGGCACTGCTACTGGTACTGGCACTGGTACTGCTACTGGTACTGGCACTGGTACTGCTACTGGCACTGCTACTGGCACTGCTACTGGTACTGGCACTGGTACTGCTACTGGTACTGGCACTGGTACTGCTACTGGCACTGCTACTGGTACTGGCACTGCTGCTACTGGTACTGCTACTGGCACTGCTACTGGTACTGGTACTGGCACTGCTACTGGTACTGGCACTGCTACTGCTACTGGTACTGCTACTGGTACTGGCACTGGTACTGCTACTGGTACTGGCACTGCTGCTACTGGTACTGCTACTGGTACTGGCACTGCTACTGGTACTGCTACTGGCACTGCTACTGGTACTGGTACTGCTACTGGTACTGGCACTGGTACTGCTACTGGTACTGCTACTGGCACCGGTACTGGCACTGATACTGCTACTGATACTGCTACTGCTACTGGTACTGCTACTGCTACTGGTACTGGTACTGGTACTGGCACTGTTACTGGTACTGGCACTGGTACTGGTACTGGCACTGCTACTGGTACTGCTACTGGTACTGGCACTGCTACTGGCACTGCTACTGGTACTGCTACTGGCACTGGTACTGCTACTGGTACTGGCAACGCTACTGGCACTGCTACTGGTACTGCTACTGGCACTGGTACTGCTACTGGTACTGGCACTGGTACTGCTACTGGTACTGCTACTGGCACCGGTACTGGCACTGGTACTGCTACTGGTACTGGCACTGGTACTGCTACTGGTACTGCTACTGGCACTGGTACTGCTACTGGTACTGCTACTGGCACTGCTACTGGCACTGCTACTGGTACTGGCACTGGTACTGCTACTGGTACTGGCACTGGTACTGCTACTGGTACTGCTACTGGCACTGCTACTGGTACTGGCACTGGTACTGCTACTGGTACTGGCACTGCTGCTACTGGTACTGCTACTGGCACTGCTACTGGTACTGGCACTGCTACTGCTACTGGTACTGGCACTGCTACTGGTACTGGCACTGGTACTGCTACTGGTACTGCTACTGGTACTGCTACTGGTACTGGCACTGGTACTGCTACTGGCACTGGTACTGCTACTGGTACTGCTACTGGCACTGCTACTGGCACTGCTACTGGTACTGGCACTGGTACTGCTACTGGTACTGGCACTGGTACTGCTACTGGCACTGCTACTGGCACTGCTACTGGTACTGGCACTGGTACTGCTACTGGTACTGGCACTGGTACTGCTACTGGCACTGCTACTGGTACTGGCACTGCTGCTACTGGTACTGCTACTGGCACTGCTACTGGTACTGGTACTGGCACTGCTACTGGTACTGGCACTGCTACTGCTACTGGTACTGCTACTGGTACTGGCACTGGTACTGCTACTGGTACTGGCACTGCTGCTACTGGTACTGCTACTGGTACTGGCACTGCTACTGGTACTGCTACTGGCACTGCTACTGGTACTGGCACTGGTACTGCTACTGGTACTGGCACTGCTGCTACTGGTACTGCTACTGGCACTGCTACTGGTACTGGCACTGCTACTGCTACTGGTACTGGTACTGCTACTGGTACTGGCACTGGTACTGCTACTGGTACTGCTACTGGCACTGCTACTGGTACTGGCACTGGTACTGCTACTGGTACTGGCACTGCTGCTACTGGTACTGCTACTGGCACTGCTACTGGTACTGGTACTGCTACTGGTACTGCTACTGGCACTGCTACTGGTACTGGCACTGGTACTGCTACTGGCACTGGTACTGCTGCTACTGATACTGCTACTGGTACTGCTACTTGTACTTCTACTTCTACTGGTACTGATACTGATACTTGTACTTCTACTGCTGCTGCTGCTGCTGCTGCTGCAGCGTCCTGCGGTCTAACCACGCTGTCAGGCTCTCCGGTGACTCAGCACCGTGAGGCGCTGTGTTGACGGGCCTCATGCTGTCATCGGTCCGTCTACTGAGCGCGTGCAGAACGGCGCTTCGCCCTGCGGGGCAGCGTTTTGAGCCCCGGCGTTTCCAGAAAGTGTCTCAGTCTTCAGGGACTCTGAGCTCTGCTGAAGGCTCTGCGAGGGCCTGGAGGTGCTTCCACTCTTTTTGACAGATCAGCTGTTTCGTGTTTGCTCCAGCTGTCGGTTCATGTTTTCTTGTTCGTTCATTTTATGTGACGTTTTGTGACTGTGGGCGGCGCTAGCAGCCGTCAGTCAGGCGGTGGTTTGGGTGGTGGTGGAGAGACCGGTGGAACGGGCTGGAACCTCGGTCTTGGTCGCCCCTTCATGCAGCAGAGTGAGCGAGTCGGACGGAGCTCAGGGTTCTCAGGCGTGTGCGGTCTTGTTCTGCATGAGCGAGCGTCGGGTGTAGCGTGGGAGGAGGCCGGCGCCTCCGGGCAGAACGCGCTCCGTTTGGGATTCGGACCCTCACCTCGGGGTACTTCTTGTGTTTGAGGTACTCGTTGACGGACGGGTGGAAGTACCGGGCGTAGCCCTCGTTCAGGCTGTAGATCTTCCCTCTCTGCTTCATCCTCACGTTCCTCTCCGTCAGAATGAACTCGCCGATGGCCTGACGGAGGACGAGAAGGAGACAGACTCAAGACGTCTCGACACAAAACCCGGCGACTCACTGACGCCCCCAAGTGGACAGACGGGCGTCCAGCTTCCCAGTCACTCCCAGAATAAACTCTATCTGAAGAGCTCCTCAGGACTTCTGAAGCAAGCCTGGAAAGGACTTTTATCTTTTTAATGTTTGTGCATCTCAACAAACCACAACGTGTGGATTAAGAACCAACCTACACTGAACTTCACAACCCGTTAAGAACTAAAGCTGCTTTTCTAAAGGCAGAAATTCCACCTGGGAGGCCGAGTTTCTGGCGTGTAGCGTTTTATTTTGGCTCTGACTGCTGGTTCAGTCAGTGCCTGGGGTCAGCCGGGGTCAGCCAGGGTCAGTCGGGGTCAGCTGGGGTTTTTGTAATTGACCCATTGACATTTTGTTTCCCTATTTAAAGCAGATTATGTCCAACAGAACCTAAAAGTGACCTATCTCCTGTATCGCTGTCCAACCCAATATAAATATGTCTGAATCGGGGTTTTGTAGCCGTGACTGCGATAATGGCAGTGCCATAATGCATTGTGGGAGTATGAGATGAGATATTCGAGATTTCAACATTGTTTTTGTGTTTTATTTCGATGTTCTGGTGTTGATAGTGTTGCTGGTGTGGTTGTGTTTTGTTGTGTTCTTGTTGTTCAGTTGATCTAAATAGTTTAGTTACTTTTCATGTGAAACCTGGATGAGAAGAGTTGAGCGTTTAATCTGCTCTCGGTACGACTACAAGCTTAAAGATGCTACTTCTGAAGTTCCCTGGTAGCTTCTGTCCAAATGGGCCATGACACTGATGTATTTTCAGAAAAGTACAATAATGAGGTTAAACCAAAACTAACCATTTTAACTGCTCAGATTTTTTTCGAGCGCACTGGAGAAAATTCACTGGTGGTGTTCCTCAGGGCTCAGTTTTAGGATCCTAATCATCCATATTTTGAATAATTGATATCTTTACACTGTGTGCTCACTCTTCCTCATTCAGAGACCATGAAAACACACACACACACACACACACACACACACACACACACACACACACACACACACACACACACACACAAACACACGTTTGTACTCACACCGTTGTGAGGACACTCATTGACATAATGCATTTCCCAGCCCCTTACCCTAACTCTAACCATCAAAAATAAATGCCTAACCCTAACTGATGCCCTAAACCTAACGTAAACCCAATTATAACCCTAAATCAAAAACCAAGTCTGAACCTTCAAAAAGGTCAAAAAAGGCCTTTTGAAAAGTGAGGACCGGCAAAAATGTCCTCACTTTGCAAAAATGTCCTCACTCTGTTGGTGAAAAACGAATTTTGGTCCTTACTTTTGGGTATGTACAAGAACACACACACACACACACACACACACACACACACAGTCAGGCTGGAGCTCTCACGGGGTCCAGCATGAAGAAGTTGAGGCCGGTGCCGGTGCTCAGGGCGACCAGGGTGGCGCTGCCGTACAGGGCGTAGCCGGCACACACCATGTTCCTGCCGGGCTGCAGGGCGTCCTGCTCCGACGGCTCGTCCTCCGTCACCTGGGGAACGGGCAGACGGCGGGAGGCTTTACTCACGGTCAGATTTCGCCGGGAAAGTTGACTTCTGTGAACAAACTGCAAACTGCCTCTGATCTGAGACAGAAGCTGCAGTCTGGTTATCAACAAACACAGTTCTGGATTAAATAAACCTAAAACGTGAGCACGTGTGGGACTTCATCAAAAAGAACTAAAAAAGAAAAATGCAAACATTTGTTGAGCCTCAGCTGCAGTTTCCAGAGTATTAACTGTGCAGCGGCGCCCTCCAGTGTTTTAACCGAGTCACTACACCTTCAATTCATCTGTGCAGCAGTAAACGGAAGCGTGAACCTGTGAGCTGGGTTCGATTCATTTAAATGAAATACACACTGAGAGAAAAGCAGAGCAGGTGGATGAATCCAGCCATGATGTTACTGTTTCAGTCCGGCCTGGGAATGTGGCTCTTCAGCTCCCTGGAGCCAGTTTTGAGTGTCTTGACGGGACGAGGTGCAGACAGACCAACAGACACACACATCTCACACTCACCCGTTTGTAAATGGCGAATATGGTTCCAATGGAAGCCAGGCAGTCGATGTTACTGGAGCCGTCCAGAGGGTCAAAACACACCACGTACTTCCCCTGAGGGCGGAACACATCTCACTGCCTCTGCCAGGCATGCTCTCACGCTACAGGCTGGAACGGCGGCAGCACGACTCCTCTGAAGCCAAATCAGAGACCATCAGAGGGTTCTGACCTGAGACCAGCCATCAGAGGGGCTCCTGGTTGATTCTGAGTCATTCGGGTTTTAATAGAGTGGTTTCCCGTTCAGAATGCCATGACAGTGGTCGGGTGTTCTGTCTGTAATATCGATCTATCAGGAGATTCAAAGGCGTCACATCAACCCAAAGCATCAGTACCCCGTCCAGTACCAGGCCCGGTATCGGTGTCAGTGATACTGACACAGTCCTTCTTTTAAACATGTCTGAAACCAGAATCTTCCTGATGTTTATCTAAAGACTCTCCAGCCGGGTGGAAACGTCTCTGCAGGGAGTCTGATCGTTTCACGCAGGACAAACAGTCTTGTTTTGGTCTTCGTCTTGGTCTGGGATCCTTAAAGTCTTGGTTTTGTCTCAGTCTTGGCCCCTTGAAGTCTTGGTCTCGGTCTCGGGTTAGATGGTCTTGACCGCAGCACTAGAGTTTTCAGTAGGTTTCTAAACTGGACTTTCAACACCAAAATAGTGAGTTTCCCTCCAGACCTGGGCCCCTGCTTCAGCTTCATCACGGAGAAACGCCGGTGTCGAACGAGGAGGCGGTCTCGCCGGCCCCCCTCACTCACCCTCTTGTCTTTGGGAGTGACGATGAGCTCCTTGTTCTCCTCGGACACCATGCAGCAGGATCCGTAGGAGGCCTGCAGCATGTTGATGACCAGGTCGTTGGAGAGCACGTCCAGCTTCTTCACATCGTCCCCGGTCACGTTGACGGTGCCGGCGATGCCCTGCCTGCACCGCAAACCGCAGACCATGAACCACAAACCACAAACAACAGCCACAGACCAGAAACCAGAAACCAGAAACCAGAAACCAGCGACCACCTCAGAGCCAGAGCCGGCCTGTGCGGCGGAGCTCTGAGAGCAGAGCAGTTACATAACTTCACCGAAGGCTAACGTTCCTGGATAATGGTGCATTGTTGTTTGTGAGCTGGCAGACTTTCAACAATTCCTGCATGTTCACTTCGATTCAATTCAAAAAAACTTTATTCATTCCCTCCAGGCAGTTCAAAGAGTGAATCCTTTCTCTTCAAACTGAGAGTCTTAGTGGTTCACTTGTCACATGTAATAAAGCTGCTGGCAGTCTTTTCACAAATTAAATTCAGCTCCATCAGTCAGAGGAGGAAGATGCTCTATAATCTGGGCAGCAGCTGGTGTAACTGGGCAGGAACAGACGGCAGCTCTGCAGCGGGTTTCCTGTCTGACAAAAGTATCAAATCTTCCCTGAACCGAGCGACCAGCTGGAAACCAGCAGGAGCCGCTCAGAGTTCAGAGCTCCACCGGCCGGACGGCTGAATTCCATTTCACATGGTACACCTACGTGTACATCTGGGTCATATTCTGGTCCTTGGATCAATTTCTGTTTCTATATATAGGTCTATATAAGGTCTATATATAGGATCGACCTTCCTCATGAAGCATAATAATGATCGTTATTCCAGTTCGCGTTGAAATCAGTTTTCCATTTCTAAAATTATTCAGATGTAACTTTCTTCTATTTCGATGTTGTATCCAGTGTGATCCAGATCGCTCTCCAAATGTAACTTCTTCACCTGCAGCTCGTCAGAAATCTGCCAAACAAACCTAAAAAAAAAAAAAAAAAAAAAAAAAAAATACATTTATCACTTCCCTTTTATTCTGAAGGCCAGATTTCACCGCTATTGATCCAGAATTTGATTCAGAACAAATTGAAATGATCCAAATCCCTCCGAAAGGTTTCAGTTATCTTGTTAATCAACCAGTCAACCAACTGACCAACCAACAGACCAGCAAACTGCCCAACCAGCCAGCCCACGACCCAACCAAACAGATGATGAACCAACTGTCTAACTGACCGACAAACAAACTGATGGCACAAACAACTGACCAAACAACCAACACACGGAGTTTCAACATTTTTTTTTTGTCATGATTTAAGGAGCACGAGAAACAATCGATCCCACTTCTTGTTACTATTGGAGTCACAGCTCTGCTCCACAACTCTAAGGCTGAATCCCATTTCACCCCTTAGCCCTTCCCCTTGGCCCTACCCCTCGTTTTGCGCGTTCACGTGGAGGGGTAGGAGTGTCCCAATTGTCATTATGACGGAGGGGTAGGGCCAAGAAAGAGGGCCAGTCACCCCTCCAAAAGGAGATTCTCGAGAGTCACACTCCAAACGGAGGGGTATCGGCCGATGGCGAGGGGCGCTTGTTCTTTCAGCCTAGGTCATGCCTGGCGGGCGGGGTGAATTCACTTCCGCATTGACGGGAGTGATCGTTTCCACACCCGCGCATTCCAGGCGCATTCCAAACACAACAGATAGACGATTATTTTCAATAAACTGGTTTCTTCAACATGGCCCGCCTGGAATGCGCGGGTGGGAAACGAGCGCCCCCGCCAATGCGGAAGTGAACTAACCCCACCCGCCACTGACGGTCCAGGCGAACAAAACAAGCGCCCCTCGCCACCGGCGCCACTGGATGACAGATTTCTCAGAAAGCCTTCCAAGATCGGCAAAATGGCGGCGTCCGCAACGAAAGACGTTCATAAATGTCAGTATTTTGTCAATTAATAAAGTTTTAAAATGTAAGAAAAACATTCTTCTTCGGCAGATAATTGTCGCATCTGCCTACGTCATCGGCAGCGGCGACTACTGATGACGTACGCGATTGTCGGAGGGGTGTCCCAATTCGGAGGGGTTGACTTTCTCCCCTACCCCTTAGCACTCCGTTTCATAGGCGGAGGGCTAAGGGGAAGGGCCAAGGGGAAGGGCTAAGGGGTGAAATGGGATTCAGCCTAAATGTCAGAAACACTGGATTATTTTCCTGCTCATGAGGAGACCTGGTTGTTTTTCCACTAATACAAAAGATGACAGCAGAGATCACTTCCCACCAGTTTCTCTGGACTCATGTGAGCATGTCTGGACCAGAACCCAGGACCTTATGACTCACAGGTGGACCAGGCCCCGGTACCTCAGTACTCACAGGTGGGCTAGCTCCAGTACTCACAGGTGGGCCAGGCCGGCCTTGCGCACGGCGGAGGAGATGGCTTTGATGGCCGTCAGCATGGCGTTGAGGAGCTGGGTCAGCTCTCCGGTGGATCCTTTGGCCTGCCGGCCGGTCTCCATGACGAACCGGGTCAAGGTCCATACGTCCGTGTCGAAGGCAGACTGGTCCGACATGCTGGCTGCTCCGGCTCCTTCCGTGTGTGTGTGTGTGTGTGTGTGTGTGTGTGTGTGTGTGTGTGTGTGAGTGAGAGAGAGAGAGCGTGTGAGTGGTGGTCCGGGGAGGGAGGCCTGCAGACTGAGCGACCTCGGAGCCAGCCCACGTCCTTTTCAGTCCCAGAGCCAGCTATTTGTGAGCCTGCATGTGTGTGTGGAGGTGTGTGTGTGTGTGTGTGTGGAGGTGGGTGTGTGTGTGGAGGTGGGTGTGTGTGTGGAGGTGGGTGTGTGTGTGTGTGTGTGGAGGAGGGTGTCAGATGTCAGCTGTGGACACTTGCACGGTTTTAATCCTGCACCAGACTTTTATCAGTCTTTAGCTCAAAACCTGCAACATTTAACCACAAGTTAGTGTCAGTTCATCTCCTCTCTGAGTTTTATACACTTTAAACGACAAAGAAACGTTTTTTTTGTGCACAGAAACTTTTTTGGGAACAAAGAAAGGTTTTATTTGTGCACAGAGCCGTGAGCACGGTGCAGGCCAGAGGAAGGAGTCGCCTGCAGGCTACCTGTGGAGCACGTCTGTGGTTTTTCAGTGAGGGTTCATGCTGAGCTGAGAGCGCTCCTCAGGAATCGGCCTCACACTCGCTCTGACGGAGCTTCAAATGTCACCGGGACTCGACCGCTGACCTTTAGTGAAAGGTCACCCGCTCTGCGGCGAGGATCTCCTGACTGTCTTCACCTTAGAGTCCAGACAGTTCAGCTCGGTGGAAACATCTGTGGTGTTTCACAGCTGCCGTTGTTCTTCACAGCAGATTTAAGGAGAGGAATCCCTTCAAATGACTTTGGAAAGAAATAAGTTGAGGAAACTCAGCTGAATTTAAGTGAGTACTTTTTAACTTTAAGGCCCTTCGTCACGTCTTTTAAGCTGCAGAAATGAGAGGTTTTTAACCAGCGGCTGTATTAACATGGTAGTTTCATAACATGTGGCTGAAATATGGCTTCAGCTGTTTCCATGCACCAGTCAGATCAATGATAACTGATTCACTGTAGACAGACTCAATACACCACCTGGTGGCTGGAGGCGGTACTGCCAGAAGACATCAGCAAACACTCCGTTGAGCTAAAAACTCTATTTATTAAATCCAGGATCTCTCGATTACCCGGACCTTTTTAAAAATAACCACAAAAGACTAAAGAGCTACTCGTGAATAAACCGCAGCGTTAGAATCCGGGAAACGGTTTGTGGTTTCTATTTTGTGCTGCTGGATAAAAACTGTGTGAGCTGAATGAACTCAGACTCCAACGGCTTCAGTTTGTTTCCTCTTGTGAGTCAACATGTGGAACCAGCTGGTTGGGTTCTGTTGGGTTCCGTGTTTTTCCAAGTGACAGGGCGAACCACTGCCCCGCCGCGCCGGCCTACGTGAAAACACACTTAAAGTAATGAAAACACACTCCGGTCTCTGAAGACGTTCTGCTTTATTGACACTTGATGATAATGATAACAAAGGGTTTGATTTCTCGCTCTTCTTCCAACCTGCTGCTGCCTGGCTCAACGGCACGGCGGGAGCTGAGGTGAGGAGGTGGCGTCGGGCTTACGCCTCACAAAGCCTCACAACCTGTTTTTCTGGTTCCTTCAAAACTACCTCTCTAGTGTAAACAGAAGCCACGAGGCTTTGGTCCTGCTCAGGAACCGGATTCCCGTCCTGACTGTCGGATCGGAACACTTTCCCAATTCCCTTCAGATTTTTATTGCTTAAAAATATTTTAAAAAATCTAAAAATCTCCTTTAATCAGGCCCGATTGTTCCTGTTTTCGTGATAAAATATGGATTTAGATCATGATGTGACGATGGCTGGACGCCGTTCCGGCGCCGGCGCTCTAGATCCGGGTTCTGCTGGAACCGGGGACTGACTGACGGTTCGCCGCCTTCCTCCTGCTGCTCTCACTAACAGAACCGGCCGTCCCGCCTGCATCGCCGTGAACCGCCGGTGAACAGGGCAGCACGGTCAGGCTGGTGTCAAATGACGAGCGGCGCAGGTCAATCAGAAGAAACCATTTTTAATTTTCATGTCAAAGCATTTGAGCGACTGTCCTGGCAGACGAGAGCGTCTGATTGGAGGAGAGTGGCGATCCCGGCAGATCCTTTAAGGCACTTGAATTCTTCATGGAGGTCTTTGTTGCGGTGTCGGTGGAGAGACGCGGCGCCGCCGGGCATGGCCGGGCCGGGCCGTCCCTCACTTCCTGGCATGCTTCTTGCAGAGGGCGACGAACTCCAGCACGTCGTCCCTGGAGCCCATGGCCACCGGCGCCTTCTGGTGGATGCTGACGGGCTGGATGTCCAGGACGTCCTGGAAGCCGGTGGACGCCAGGCCGCCCGCCTGCTCCATGATGAAGGCCATGGGGTTCCCCTCGTACAGCAGCCGCAGCTGGAGAGAGGGCGGCAAGGTCAGCGGGGGGTCGGTGGGGGTCAGCGGGGGGGTCACGTCATGTCACGTCTGTCTTTAGGGTCAACAGAGTCGGGTTTTCACTGTAGAGACTCCCAGAGACCCACACCTGACTGTAACCCTGGGAAATCCAATCAAAACTAGAACAACAACATGGTCCTCCGTCCCTAAAGATGGAGCTCTACCTGTTTCTGAAATCCTTCTGTTTCTGAGGTTACGGCTTGGCGTTCGGTGATGATTAATGGACATATTAAATAACTCAGGTTCAGATCTGAGGAGCCTCTGTCTCGGCGACAGAACGTCCTGCTTGCTGGAGAACAGCCGGGGATTTTGTCAGAATTGAGGCGTCAGAGCAGATGCCGTCTCAACGGCGTGTTTCACCGGTGCCGCCGGAGAATGTTTGGTTTACTTCATTACAGAACGTCGGCTGAGGGTTCAAACACCGACCGGAACGAGGAGCAGAAACCAGAGTTTGGTTCGTGTCTAACTGCTGAACTGAAATCCGTGCCGACCGGCTGGTTGTTCTGGTCGCCGCTAAACGAGCGTGTCGCAACACTGGATCACGTGAGTGAGTGTGTGTGTGCGTGTGTGTGTGTGTGTGTGTGTGTGTGTGTGTGTCCTGTCTGTTGGCAACAAGTTTTCTTTTCACTGTGATTTGGAACCTGAGTTCTTCACAGTGTGTCATTTTTCAAGGCAGAACTGACGCTCCGGTAAAACCCCTTCAGGTTGGAGCGACTGTACCTCCAGCACCACCGCCTCCACCTTCACGGCAGAAGGAGCCGCGGTGGAGGCATCGGTCTCTGGTTCAGCAGACCGACTGAAACCAGAAAACCTGTTGCCTCAGCGACTCGTCTTGCACACCGTCCAGGATGTCGACTGTGAAGAAACAAGGTTGTGAAACGTCCTCACCGGGTGTTGCACTACAGGTCTGAGTCAGAGAGCGGCGGCAACGGCAACGCCAACCCTCCGTCCGGGCGGTGACTCTGCCCTTCAGACCGGACTCCAGCTGGTCCAGACTGATCCGTACAGAGTTATGCGTTCAGACTCGACACTGCTGCTTCTTCTTCACTTTAAATGAACAGAAAATGACAAAATCTTCCTGATCCAAGATCTTAGATCAGGAAGACCTTATCACGTTCATCTGCCTGCCTTGGTTCTGTTCCATCTGACCGTCACCTACTTCCTTCAGACGGCGTTCCCAGCGTCTCGGTTCCCCGTTAAGGCTGTAGCCGGGGGCGGAGCTCACCTTTCCTGTGGGGTTCTTGGCAGTTCCCGGGTACAGGAAGATCCCGCCATACATCAGCGTCCGGTGCACGTCGGCCACCATGGAGCCCACGTAGCGGGCGTTGTACGGCTCGCTGCCGTCCTGAAGGAGAACAACCCACATCTCGTCAGCGAGATCAACCAAAAGGAGCGCTTCAGACACCACCTGGTGGCGAGAGACGGCGTTACACCATGTGGTCGCTCTGTTCATCTCACCTGTGGGAACTTCTTCCTGTGCAGGTACTCTGTGACGGCCGGGTCGAAGTGTTTGGCGTAGCCCTCGTTCACGCTGAAAATCTTCCCCCGGTTCTTGATCCTCACGTCTCGGTCGACGAGGATGAATTCTCCGAGCGCCTGAAGAGACAGGAATTGGTTAACAGGCAGAGACAGGCGGAGTGTGCAACTCGCAGCGGAGACCGACCGGGTCCAGCATGAAGCCGTTGACTCCGTGGCCGGTGGACAGCACCACCATGGTGGCGCTGCCGTAGAGGGCGTAGCCCGCCGCCACCAGGCTCCTGCCAGGCTGCAGGGCGTCCTGCTCACAGGGCTCGTCGTCTGTGGTCTGCAGGAAGACACCCTGTCAGTACTGCTGGTCAAACGCCCTGGAGACGCACCGATACCAGCACCGGTATCGGCTATCCGGCCCGATACTGCAGAGCTCTCGGACTCAGAAAGACGACTTTGTGGCTGATTCTAGAATTTTCCCATAAACTCAATAAATCCTGATAATCCAGTTTTCCAGACTAAAACTCCAGCTATGGGATCTTATCGGCACGGTATCGGTACTGTACTGATAACAGCTCTGGTATCACATCAGTATCGTGTTGGCAGGATGTTTGCATGGTAACGTATCGGCGTCTTGCTAGTGTCAATGGTTTAGCTCGGCGTTCAGCGGCGTCGTACCTTCTTGTAAATGGCGAAGATGGTGCCGATGGAGACGAGGCAGTCGATGTTGGACGAGCCGTCCAGAGGGTCGAAGCACACGATGTATTTACCCTGAAACCCAGGAGAGACGCAGTCTGGAGGCTGAACTCATCGTAAATGACATGGAGACAGTGTTTTCAGAGCCCCGTCGCCGTGGAAACACACCCTCCTCTCCGGCTCCACGATGATGGCCTCCTCGTTCTCCTCCGAGATCAGAACACAGGACGTGAAGGACGACTTGATCAGGTTGATGAGCAGGTCGTTGGACAGGATGTCCAACTTCTTCACCTGGTCGCCCGTCACGTTGGTGCTGCCGGCGATGCCGTAGCTGAGACGGCAGGCACACACACACACACACACACACACACACACACACACACACACACACACACACACACACACACACACACACACACACATTTCAGTGTCATTGCAGAAAAGTTTCCTGTTTCCACAGCATCGTTTTGAAAACGGTTTCCACGGCGACAGAGCCTTGAGTTTCCAGTGTGAAGGAACAGTAGAAACACCAGCTCAGCCTGACACACACCAGGACAAACACACCGGGAAACACACACCAGGACACACACACCGGGAAACACACACCAGGACACACACACCGGGAAACACACACCAGGACACACACACCGGGAAACACACACCGGGACACACACACCGGGAAACGTAGCGGCGCAGGAAGAAGAACAGGAGGGAAAACCAGAAACCCTGAAACCAGAGAGGAGCTTCTCCTCCAGAAGAAACAGGGACCGAGACGGTTTTCATCAAACAGACACAGATCAGGCTCAGTCTGGGTCTGAGAAAGACCAGCAGGTTCCAGGGTTCTGGTCTCAGCCAGACCTGGTTCCAGGAACGCGCTTCCTGATGGACTAAACTTGACTCTCCTGCTCGACTCGTGCCCGCGCGGACGCGCATCTGTGCGCTGCTCCGTCGCCCCCGTCAAGACGGTCACGAGCGGACCTGCTGGAGAACGACCCTGAGGCGAGACGGGGGGCGGAGGACTCACAGGTGCGCGAGCCCGGCTTTGCGCACGGCGCTGGAGATGGCCTTGACGGCCGTGCAGACGGAGTTGAGCAGCGTGGTGAGCTCCCCGGTGCCGCCGGCCCTGCGGCCCTCCTCCATCACGAAGCGGGTCACGGTGACCACGTCGGTGTCGAAGGCCTCTCGCTCGGACATGGCGGCGCTGCGGTGCGTCCGGGTGGATGCCGGGGCCGCGCGCTCCGGTTATAACCGCGGCGCGGCGCGGGGCGGGAGCCGCAGCTGGAGGTGGAGGTGGAGGCGGGGAGGTGTGGCCCCCCCGCAAACAAACCCAGCGCTGATGAAATGATAGAGTTTCCAAAGCAGGCTGTGACCAGAAGAATGGCAGAACTCTTGAGCAAGGCAGGTCGTGCACTTTCCATCAGATTGGATGCGATAGAGAGGCTGAACCAACACTTCCTGCTGATACCGGGACCCGCTGCGCTATTATCTCACGTTTGGAAAGGTTCTCTCCTGAAGCTCATTTTATTCACCTGAAGCAGTGAAACACACACACACACACACACACACACACACACACACACACACACACACACACACACACACACACACACACACACACACACACCTTCCTTCGTTTGTTTATTTATTTATTTACAGCAGATAAATAATATTCCTCATACAGAGGAAGAAGTAACTCAGTAAAACCTCTCAGACATTCCATTTCTTTCATTGTGCAGGAAAAGGAGGAAGCGGAAGAAAACCTGTTTAACCCCAAAGTTCCCATCAGTCACCGAACAAGTAGAGCATCCAGACACTTCCTGCTGTTCAGGGCTGGAACAACAGGCCCGGGTCCAGGACCGGCTCAGGTACCGGGTCAGGTACCGGGTCAGACCCGGGGGAACCAGCAGCACCAGCTCTCTGGGACAGACTGATGAAGTGAGAGGAGAGTCGGACCGGTTCACCTCCCGCTCATCTCTCTGGCTGTATCTCTGCCTCTTTGCTCCAGTGGGGTTCCTTCTCTCAGTGTGATGACGTCATTTAGAACTTTGGAAAGACGTTGCAACAATGTATCATTTTAAAACATCCTCACCTGATTTCAACTCGATATGCAAATTAGAGGATGACGTCAGAAACTGTGGAAAAAAACTATTTTTTAAAGGAAGAAACCTTCCTTTTAATGATTAATGACATAAATGACTCTGGACAGAAATAACCAGGAAGCTGCAGTAGCCCCCCCCCCCCCCCCCCCCCCCCCCCCCCCCCCCGCTGTGAGGTGACAGCAGACGGTCTCTGACATGCAGCTCTGTCTCCGCTCACGTCTCTCCTCCGTCCCGCCGGCGCTTCATAAAAACAAATCAGCATCACGACAGTCCTGGAGCTGGTTTTAACACGAGCACATGGCAGAGAAATCTCGAAATTCAGTCAGACTGGAGCTGAGGAGCTGCTCTCAGCTCCAACCCAGCAGGGAGCCGGAGATCAGGAAGCCCCGCCCACCGCTGTTTGATTGACAGCTCAGTCCATCACGTGAAGGCAACAGCAAAAATCAAAGAGAAAATAGAAAAACAAAGTAGAATTTTTTATTTACATATTTTTTTATTTATTCTTCTTTATTTAAACATTTATATTCTTTTATTAAAAAACAGATTTGTCTTTTATTATGGCACTCCTGTGACTTTTACCTCTTTCCTCTGCCTCCGAGAGCCGCAGGTTGAACACCCCTGGTCCACTGTATACTGCAAGAAACCTGACAACTTTGTGTTTGACTTTTTTTTTTATTTAAAGAAAGCAAATTCCCATTCAGCATCATCAAAAAGATTAAAAACATATAGAATAACAATGCAAAAAAATTGAAATGGATGTATGAAATAGAATATGAACAGTGAACATGAGGAATAAATGATACAGAAGATCAAACATCAAGCTTCTTTCAGCAGCAGCAGCTGGAGCAGGAAGACAGAAGGAGATTCTCTCTGCAGCCCACGTGTTGGGGTTAAAGGTCAGCCAGCTTCTCCTCATGAAGGTGGAGCTGAGGTGAAGGTGGAGGCAGCAGGAGGAGCGCTTGATTCTGAGGTGGAGGCAGCAGGAGGAGCGCTTGATTCTGAGGTGGAGGCAGCAGGAGGAGCGCTTGATTCTGAGGTGGAGGCAGCAGGAGGAGCGCTTGATTCTGAGGTGGAGGCAGCAGGAGGAGCGCTTGATTCTGAGGTGGAGGCAGCAGGAGGAGCGCTTGATTCTGAGGTGGAGTTTGAGTGTCTCCTCCGTGGAGACATTTCGGAGACGGTTCCTGGCATCCTGCCATTGCAGAGAGAAAAAAGAGTTTGAAAGTGTGTTTTGTTCTCCTGTTTTCTCCTGGAACAGAGGTCAGATACGATCTGGGTCATGTAGTGCAAACTGGACTATCAGCTGTTCTTTAATCCAGTTGAATGAAGATACCGTCTGCAGTAAGATCAAGCAGTAATGAGTAAGATGTTTTAACAACAGCTGTGCTTCAGTTTTCTTTATCAGCAGAACAGCCCTGGTGGGTCGTACAGCTTTGTATTTTTTTCATATACAGTATATAGTTTGTATTTTATGTTGATCCCTGTTTTCTGCAATTTTATCTGGTCGAAATGGAGACATGCTGTGATGAGAGTGGAAAATAGGCCAACGCCGCCACCTAGCGGCTGCGTGTGGATTTGCACATTGACCTGCTGAAGCTCAGGTGCGGTGGAACACCTGAGCCTGACGTGCACGTGAACCGAGAGAACCAGAGAGAAAGGACTCCGCGGTGAAGGAGGGGGCGAAGGCCGGGCGGGGGGGCTGCTGGAGATGGGTAGTGGTGGCCCTTCCGAGTCGGGTTCGGGCTCGGTTCAGGGTTAGGGTTAGGTAGTCGGGTTCCCTCCCGTGGCTTCGGGGCCTCCCTCACCCGTGTCCCCCGGAGGTCCTCCTCCCTTCTGGGACTGTTGTTTGGGCCGTCGTGAGCCGTCCGTGCAGCAGGGAGGACCACTGGTGGCGCTGTTCCTTTGTGTCTCCCTATAACCCTCTGTGTCCAAAGTCAGGTGGTCCAAAACCAGCACTGACTAAGTTGACCAAAAAAAAAAAAAAAAAAAAAAACAACAATTGGGGGGGGGGCACTTCTTCTGCAACTTGATGGCAACTCCTTTGACCAATCGCACTTGAAGCAGTTGAAGCTCTTACTAAAGGTTTCTTTCTTATATCTGAATTCTTGCTTGTGTTGGACGTCTCTCAGTCCCACACTCTGCTGCAGCAGTCCAGGTCCAGTCCCAGTCCCTGCCCGACTCTCCAGTCCAGTTCTGGTCTCAGTCAGTCTGTAACCCAGTCCAGGTCCCTGTCTCAGTCAGTCTCAGTCTCCAGTCCAGGTCTGGTCTCTGCCTCTGCTCCCAGGTTTCATGTGTTTCAGATGTCGGCTCACTTTGTTTTGCATGAATTTGTCTGTAATTTATTGTCTTGTTGACTTTGCTGACTGGGAATTTTCTTTCTTTAAATAAAACATGGTCAAAGACAAAACTGGAAAGATTCTTGTGAGTATTCAGTGTACGCTGGTGAAGCGGGGCGGGGGGGGGGGGGGGGGGGGGGGGGGGGGGGGGGGGGGCACCATCTAACGGGCCTGGGACGATGGATGGATGATAGGTGGATGATGGATGATGGATGGATGGACAGATATCTCCTCTCCAGGTGAATCTCCAGTGTCATTACATAAACGGCCACCAGAGGGCGATGTGGGAGCAGCAGTCCTGTTCTGGAGGAATATTGTGTCAAATTGAAACAATCTTCACTTCTCGTTAAATTTTTTAAGACTTGTGTCTGAAATAATGGTCATAATGATAAAAATCCGAACTTTTCCTCACGTTGTGAACACATGAATGGATGGATTATAGTGTATTTAGAGAGTTGGGTTCATGGCAAATGTGTTAAAGGTGCCTTAAGGAGTTTGCACGTTTTATGTGAAACAGCGCCCCCTGCAGGCCTTGGGCGTAATGCAGCTTAGTGAGACACTCGTGCCTGTGGCTCGCGTGAACGGAAGAGGGGAACTCCTTCCGCGTTCGTTTAGTAGCGCTCAAGTAAAAAGTAAATGTTTCTTCTACCTGGTGGAGTCTGTGTGGAGCTGCAGTGCTGGAAGCCAGGCTGTTCTGACTTTCTGGAAGATCCTGCTCAGTTGTTGCTCACTAAGCATCTGGACGAGTAATGGCGGACAAAGCGAAACCTAACAGCCGGAGCGCGCATTACGTCATTCCTCTCAAATTCTCCCCCAAAAAATTCTGGAGCCGGACCGGCACTGTGACTTTCAAGTGACAGTTTAGCCTGTTAGAGGTTCTGGTAATGAATATGTCAGAGCACATTGTACACATCATTAAAAATGTGTAACATATTTATGGTGGATTTAAAGTTTAAAAACTCCTTAATGCACCTTTAAATTTGATTTTAAAAGTGTCTTAACTTCAGCCACATATTGTTTCAGTGACATTGTCGAGCTGTGAAAACGGCAGAAGGAAAGGAAGAAGCTCAGCCTCAATAAAAGTCACAAAGTTAAAGTTTCCACGGAATTAATTCAAGATAATAAACTGTCACAGTGATTGACAGCACTGAGAGCCAATGGGGTTAAGCCCCGCCCCCTTTGCCTTCAGGTCAGTCTGCTGTTGTCTCCACAGGTTTGGTCTCAATAAATAAAATAAAGAGAAATAAAGTCGAGATTTATTCCAGATTGACGCATTTAGTCTGAGAATTCAAACCGCTGCAGATAAAATCACATTTTTAATCTGATCTGCTCTTTTCCAGTTTAAACATGTTTGTTTTCTGAACCTTCAACACACACAGAGACAGGTGTGTGTGTTTGTGTATGTTTGGGAGTTCGTGTGTGTGTGTGTGTGTGAGAGAGAGAGAGAGAGAGAGAGAGAGAGAGAGAGAGAGAGAGAGAGAGAGAGAGAGAGAGAGAGTGTCCTCAGAAAGTAGGCCTGGCTCTACAGGTAAGCCCCACCTGTGTGTGTGTGTGTGTGTGTGTTTGTGTGTGTGTGTGTGTGTGTGTGTGTGTGTGTGTGTGTGTGTGTGTTCCCTGCACACTGCGCATGCTCCGGCTGCTCTCCTCGCCAGCAGCTCTGCTCGGTTCTCGGTTCTCTGCAGTTCTCCGGTAGTTTGTCGGAGTTCGGTCGGTAGTTCGGTTCCCTCCGGCCGTCCGGGCCGCGCTGCTCGTCCTTCCCGGGGTTAAAGTGGGAGTCCGTGCGCGTGCAGCCTCCAGCGGGACGCCGGGCTTCCGGGAGGAGACACCTTGTCCCGGGACGGACGGAGACGCGTTTCCCGGTGAGTGCTCCGCTGCCGGGACTCTGCCGCCCGGACGCTCCGGCGGGTTCGAACCCGGGTTCCTGGCGTGTGCGCGGCGGGTCGAGCCGGCCGGCGGGGGCCGGGGGGGATTTGCTGCGGGTCAATCCCGTGAAGCGCTGCCCGGTAAGCGGGATTATGGTTAAAGCGTTCCGGCTGGTCGCACCTGCTCCCGGAGCGGCGGGAGTCCAGGCTGCAGCCCGGGTCCCGGCCTGGTCCGGTCCCGGTCCCGGTCCCGGCCCCGGTCCGTCCACTTATCTCCCCACTCTGTTTGATTCAATCAAGACTTCAATCCTCCACGTGAGAAGCGGTTCTCAACATGTGGTCCGGGGGCCTTTTCTGCTCCAGTGGAGCCGAAACGTGAACTTTAAAACTTTTTACATCAAATCTGCAACAGAACCGGGTCGAACCGGGTCTTCATTCCATCAAAAACACTTTAAATCCAGGAGAGTCTTCACGTTCTTTCCGTTTAAAACTTAAAAAGCAGTAAGAATCCAATAAGTTTAAGAATTTATTATAAATCTTTATAAACGAAAATCTTGTGTAAATGAAGGAGAAACTGTTACTTTTCAAACATGTTGAATCCTGCTGATCAGTGTTTCAGAATAAAAGCTTCTACTTTATTTACACGCGATCAAACCCGTTTTCGAAGATAACATTAATTTTGCTTGTAATTGGACACCAGCTTCGTTTTGCTGACTGTACTGTGATTGAATGAAGACTAAAAACAGTTTTTTCTTCCAGAAGATGTCAGATATCAAACGTTTAATCTGAAACTATGAGTGGAATTAAAAGAGTTTTAAAGTGTGAAGAAAAGAAAAGTGAAAAAAAGAATCGTTTTTAGAGACATCCGAACTGGATTTCTGTCAAAGTTTGAGTCTCTGATTGTGATAAGTCACATTGGGGTGTAAAACATAAGGCCTCTGGGCCAAAACCGGCCCTCTCGAGCCGGTCCCAGACACTGTGGAGACCAGGACCAGATCCAGGAGCAGGACCAGATCTCGGACCAGGACCAGGGGCTCAAGCGTTTCCAGAACGCTTCTTCCTCTTCATGCTCCTCCTTCTCCTCCCCCTTCCTCTGACTACTGGACCCCCCTGGACCCCCTGAACCTGTTTTAAACGGCGTTCTCAGCCTCCCGGACCCCAGACCCCAGACCCCATGACCCTTGCTGGCTCTTCTCCTGGTCCAGGTTCCTGCTCCTGTGTCTGAAGACTCAGATTCCGGCGTGGATCCAGGATTCCTGCAGACAGGAAGCAGTCGTCCTGCTGAGACTCCAGACGAACCGTCCTGAAACCTCCAGACGTTCTGAGACTGATGAACCCACAGGGGGGGAGGTTCTGCTGCAGACGGTTCCCTTGGAACCGGCAGGCGGCGTTCTGCTCCCGTTGGTCCTGGAAGTGTCTTTTAGACAGGTTGTTGTGGACTCGTGGTTTTGGACAGGTTGTTGTGGACTCGTGGTTTTGGACAGGTTGTTGTGGACTCGTGGTTTTGGACAGGTTCTTGTGGACTCGTGGTTTTGGACAGGTTCTTGTGGACTCGTGGTTTTGGACAGGTTCTTGTGGACTCATGGTTTTGGACAGGTTCTTGTGGACTCGTGGTTTTGGACAGGTTGTTGTGGACTCGTGGTTTTGGACAGGTTGTTGTGGACTCGTGGTTTTGGACAGGTTGTTGTGGACTCGTGGTTTTGGCCAGGTTGTTGTGGACTCGTGGTTTTGGCCAGGTTGTTGTGGACTCGTGGTTTTGGACAGGTTGTTGTGGACTCGTGGTTTTGGACAGGTTGTTGTGGACTCGTGGTTTTGGACAGGTTGTTGTGGACTCGTGGGTTCGTCTCCCAGTCGGAGCTGCAGGATTCGTCCGATGGTCGTTCAGCTGGATCTCTGGGTTTCTGTTAGTTCCAGATTAGAAAAGGTTCAAATCCAGACAGAAAAAGGACAGACGTGCAGCTGCAGCGCCCCCTGATGGTTCTGAGTGGTCAGGACGACCGGAGAGGTGACCGACCCGACCAATCAGAAATCACTGATATCAGCCCTGATCTGGGTTGGGGTGTCTTCTGTTCCTGAGTATCGATACTCCGTATCTGCAGCCGATGGCTGTTTGTCAGATTTGTACCGTGGCGCCTGCCCCCCCTCCGCACCCCCCCCCCCCCCCCCCCCCCCCCCCCCACCCCCCCCCCCCACCCCCCCTTGGGGATTAGTGTTTAATCTGGACTGTGCTGGTCTCAGGGGGGACGCGGTGCTTCGTGGCTTCTTGCTGGTCTCCCTCCAACTCATAAGCAGATCTGGTGGAGGCCCAGCATCGTGTGTGTGTGTGTGTGTGTGTGTGTGTGTTCTGCTTGCTGACATATGGCCGAGGCCCCTCAATAAACAGGTTGGTGAGAAGAGCCTGGAGTCCTGGAGATCAGAGGGGTGAGGATGTGTCACCCCCGTGCTAACCCCCCCCCCCACCGGGCCCACATGGATCCGGTCTTGGTTTTGGACCCTCACGGAGGTCTCTGTTTTTTAAAATGTGTAATTTCTGGTTTGCAGCAGTAAAAATAGCAAGTTCTCTGCATGAGCCTTGATTTTCTGGGGCGACCCTGAACGCAGCGCTGCTCCTGATTGGGCGGCGGCGGCGGTGTGGGGTGAAGACCTGCCCTGTTATTATGAGACCCAGTGAAGCCCCCCCCCCCCCCGCTCTGCGGTCACGGCGGAGCTGCTGAAGGCGTCGGCTCCAGGCTGTTTGTGAATAAATGAATGAACTACTGCATGAATTTCAACATCGTGAAACACCTGTCCGGCTGCCCTGGACCCCCTGGAGTGCCGGGTGTAGAACGCCTCGCCAGCGTCTGCTTCGCGGTTCGTGGGACGGATTTGAGGTTGAGCCGCTCTTCTCACCGTCCATCTGTCCAGAACCGAACCGGCGAGCGAGGCCGACCGGCGTCTCGCCGCCAGGTCACCGGCCAGAGGGGGTCGACGCCACACGGACTGAATCCTGCCTGCCGATTGGCTCCTGAGGCGTGGATTCGCATCGGACTTTACCCCACGTGGTTCACATGGTCACACATGGCTTCCTAATAAAAGAAAACAGCAGCGCCCTCTGGTGGCCAGCGTGGAAACGACATGGCTTTCAGGGTTTCTGCCGTTTCCGTGTGAAGAAGGTGGCTGAAGGTGGTTTAACCGGAGCCGAGGAGCGCCGGTCGAACCGAATCCTCAGTGTTCAGACCGAGCGGGACTCTGCTCCGCCGCTCGCTGGGCGGAAGCTGCTGCTGCTGTTGTGGTTGCTGGTCTGACTGGAAAAGAAGCGGTTTCCCCTGGAGTCTCGTCATCAGAGTTCCCTCCAGCTCCACTTCCTGTGGTTCCTCTGGAGTTCTGGTCCGTCCTGAATCCTCGCGGTGGATTCTCTCCGGCGCCTCGACCTGACTAAGAGTTTCTCTGGTCGCTGCGGCGGGCGTGAATGAGCGGAGGTTCGGTCTGCGCGCTCAGGATTAACCCCGGCTCAACCCCGAAGTGTGTTTGACAAAGACGTTTTGTTAGCTGGTATGTTAATCCCTCCTTCAGCCGAGCGTCCTCTGCTCTTCATGAGCTCTCCGTCCACGCTCCACACTCTCCACGTCCACGGCCCTCAGTCCACTCGCCAGAGTTTGGCCAACCTAATTAGTGAAAATGGGCTCAGACACGACTTTGCTGCAGTGCTACAGCGACGATCCGATGACTTCCATGAATGACACAGTGGAAGAACCAGGCTGCATGTGGACGGTCAGTCCAGGAGGGGGGAGGGGGGAGGAGGGCTCTCTGGGCATCTCCAGACTCATCGGTCAGTCCAGCCTCGAATCACAGCACTGAAAAGTCAACTTTCACTTTCTGTCTCATTGGAATTCTACATTTTTTGCAGAAGAAATCCTGATTTTTAAGATTTATGAGCCAAATAATACCTGAAAGACAAATTCAACACATAAAACCATGAATGCTTTGATGTCCCTCCACTGAGCATGTGCAGGACAGCGGTTTGACCGCAGCCGTGGGGCGAGCGGTCCAGCCCCCCCGTTTCAATCAATTTCAATCAATTTATTTTTGTACAGCCCAGCATCACAACAACAGCTGCGTCAGAGGCTTCAAGGTGTTACATGAGTCGGTAAAAATAAAAACAGTGAATAAGCATAATGTTAATATGTCAAATTCACAGTAACGAGACTTCCATGGCAATAGAGCATGAGTTTCTAGAAAGTGTCGCTTTCCCTGATTCCATGGCGACAGAGCCTCAGTCTTTCTAGAAAGGGTGTTTTCTCTCGTTTCTATGGCGACAGAGCACAAGAGTTTTCAAACAATCAAACTTTGTCGAGCCCTTTTTAGATTTTCTAAAAACACACGGTGCTTTGCAGCATTTAGACATAGAACAGCATTAAAAAGGAAGGCCGTCCCTCCCACCGCCAATAAAACACACACCTTCACCACAGTCGCACAAACACGCGCACACACTGCTCCGATCAGTTGTCATGTAATCGGACACCCAAAACACAACCAAGGTAACAGGCGAGCAGTGCGGTTCTGCCTGCAGGGACGGGATTTCTGTGGAAGACAACGATATGCAGATGATGCTGCTGTTTCCACGTCAGTCCGTCAGGTTTTGGTTCAGTCTGCCGGCTCTCAGCAGTCTGCCGTCGGTGGTAGAAGTGGTTCCTCCACGCTTTCTGGGACGCCACCGCCAGGTTTCTGTTTCTCGGTGGAACCATTGGACTCCTGGACTCCTGGACTCGTCTGCAGAGGGAGGCGTGGCCAGTCCCGTCAGCGGAGCGCGGCAGGCGCCGGGGAGCGCTCGGCGCTGCGCCGGTACCGCGATAATCCCCTCAGCTATGCGGGCGTGCTCAGACCTCTACCTGTCATGTTGGAACATTCCTCCGAGGCCGCCTGGCAGCGAGTCAAGTCGTCAGAACGCAGAGATCCTGCCTGTGAGCAGCAGAAACGGCTTCGACTGCTCGCTTTGAACTCAGTTTACGGTAAAGACAGAAACACTCGGCTGGTTTTCAGTTCAGACGTCTCCTCTGAAAATATGAGTCTGGAAGTGTGAAAGATCCAAAGCCTGCAGGAGGAAACACCTGATGGTTGCTGGAGGCCAGTTAAAGATCAATCGGAGTGATTGATCGGGTCGGCACAGGAAGCGTCCGACAGAAGCCTCAGTTCACTGACACTACTGATTAATTGGCGAGGCTTCTAGAGTGGAACAGCAGAACCAGGAATCCAGATGCAAGTTTGAGATCCGGCATCTGGACTGTCCCGGTTGCTTCAGTTCTTTTTGAGAATCAACTCAACGGTTGGTCCTGGAGCCGTTTCTGGATCTGGGACTGGTTTCCCGGCTGTTGGAGTTCCTCCTCCTGGGTTTGTCCGGCTGACACCTCGGCCGGCTGCTCGGGTTACAGCCTCGCCGCTGGTTGTCAGGTTACGGATCGTCCCCGGTCTCTGTGGGTTTATAAGCTCTGAAGCTTTATAGAATTTGAGGCAGCCGAGGTTCGTCTCTGGAAACGAGATGAGTGGAAACTACTGATCATTTAAAACGTGTCTTGAATCTTAAAGGTCAGACTCATTTCGGGTCGGGTGCCTCGTTAAAGGCTTCTGTTCTCCAGCTCAGTTTCAGCCTGTGGTTCTTCAGGAGGCCATTTTTCGTTGAGTTTTTCTGACTCTCCACCAAACTGAGTGTGAGAAGTGAAGCGGTCCGTCCAGCGCCACTGGGACGTTTCTACTTCCTGAATGTTGAAATTGTGTCTCCCTTGGTGGATTTTCTGATTCCTGAATGATTTCAGCACTAAATGCTCCGTGAGCTGCTGCCAGAGTGGATTCTGAGTGTAGCTGAGTGTTTCGCATCTCTGGAAGTGCCGGGTTTCCAGAGTGGGGGGTAATGGGGGTCAGGTGAAACCTTTGAAGTGGTCTTTCATGACCGCACGCCGTCTGGACGTCTTCCTGCAGCAGGTCGGCGTTTCTCTGCAGACTGAAGTGTTGTCCTCTGGTCAAACCAGTGGTCTGATCGGGGGAGGGCGGGGGCGGCTCCTGGGGACCCCCCCCCGGCCTCCCGTCCTCCAGCATCCCAGACCGCCAGCGAGGAAACACTCGGCTGTGTGTGTGACGAACCCTCGCTGCCTGGCCGTGATCCCGCCGCCTCTCAGGTTTCAGCTTCCACAGAGTGAAGGGCAGGTCGCCATGGCAACGCCGTCCACCGGAGACCAGACGCAGGAACAGAGTTTTAGGACCAGGACCAGAACCGGGGGCGGTGGGGGTCCTCGGAGCTCAGTCCTCTGGCCTGAGGTTCTCTGCTCTCCTCTGTTTGGAAGCTTCATGCTTGATCTGCTCTGATTGACGGAGAAATTAACCTTTTGTCTCGAGCACCTGTTTAAATATGGGACCATCTGACACACACACACACACACACACACACACGCGCAGGTCGTGTGTGTGTGTGTATGCAGGCGAGCGAACACTTTTGGCAGTGGTGTATTTAGAAGGAAACCCTGAATAAACGTGTCTCACGTTTCCGTTAGCTGCTCATCATGATGAGAGGGGATCTGTTTCTGCACCGCCTTCCTGTTTCACACAGTTGGTGCCCCCCAGCAGCACCACCAACCCCCCACTACCCCCACCCATCCCCACCCCCGCCTCCACCTCGCCTCCACCGGGGCTGAAACAATAGCAGGACTTGAGTCAATATTTGTTGATGATGGAGCCGCTTTTGTTTCAATCTGCTGGAAAAACTTGCTTTTTTTGATGAAATGACTCGACTCTGTTTCAGTCTCACTCTGCTTGGAGCTGGAGGAGCTCTGGTTGGTTGGAGGAGAGCGATCTGGGAAAATCAGTGACCTCCAGGAAACCTGAGCTTCAGGAGACTCGGTTAAACTCCACCGGAGACGAAATGTTCAGCTTCTCGTCCGTTCTGCTGATTAATGAAGCGTTCCGCTCACGTTCTGCTGACCATCCGGTCTGGAGCCGTCCTGACTCATCAGAACATTCACATGTTTCAGGACGCGAGCGGGATGATCCTGGACTAGACTGGACCAGTCCAGGACCAGGTCCAGGCTAGGCTAACGGGCTAACAGCTGATTGAGGCCAGAGGCTCGGCGCCATCAGAACAACGTCGCTCCTGCTAAAACCAGCTGACGTGGTGAAAATGCTGGACGCTGGAAGCCAGCACCTCGTCAGAACGACGGTTCCGTTCAGACGGTATCGGTGGCGCCGCTGCTCTGCTCGGCGCTCGGACTGTCAGGTCTGTTCCGATGTTCGAGTCTAAACTCAGCTTCTGCCGCTCTGTGCAGAGACGCTCTACTGGACGTCTTTTATCCACAATCTGTAATGTAATCACAGCTCAGTACTTTAGAAAATGTTTTATTGTGAAGAAAATCACACAAGTTGTGGGTAATAAAGTCGAGAAGGTTCCTGAACACACCGGTCAAACTTCCCAGAATGCCGCAGGAGCTAATCCCTTTGTTTAGGTGGAAGTACAGAGGAGCGGGCGGCCATGACGCCACGGCTTTTCTGCAGGAATGTAGCAGCTATTGTCGACCCGCAGAGACTGACCCACGGCTCCCGGTGGGAAGATCCCCCCCAACACCCCCCCTCCCCCGGTGCCGGCGCAGTACAATGTGCCGCATTATGACCTCGGGAGGCATGCCTGTGTTGTGGTAGCCTCTGACCCTGTGACCGCCGGCCGAGGCCACCGGAGAGACGAGCGCCGCGACACGGAAGTCATTAGCAGGTCCCTCAGTTACTCCAGCTTCCTGAGTCACGCCTCACTTTCTCCACTTCTGGGATGTAGACCCACCGGGGGGGCTGGGCGGGCGGGCTGGGGGGGAGGGGCACTGTTAGTGCACAGGTAGTTTCATGAACATCTGAATTTTCTGGGCGAGAAATCCCGCCTGAGTGTGAAAACTGATTCATGCTCTGGACTCCCAGGCCGGGGATCAGCTGATGTGTGCTATTAGAGCTGATACTGATCATGAAACAGACACTGCCAGCTGACGTCTGCTCTAACAGTCAGGAAGACCTCCCTGAGGTTCAAAGCGCTAATTAGCCTGTACTGTTCAGTAAAACCTCACTCCCAGCCTGTTACTGTATGATTAATACATCTTATAATCAATCTGTTATTCTAATTGGAACATCGAGGTCTGACACTCCACCTCAGAAGGACAAGGGTGTGGAGCAAGAAATGCTGAGATATAGAGAGCAGGACCAGGACTGGGACCAGGACTGGGGCTTGGGACCTGGTCCCAGGTCCCTGGATGGATGGAGAACACCTCCGAACTCCAGCTTTCCTCACATCTTCAGCCGTTCATTACTGTGTAAAGCAGGAAATGGTCTGTTCCTGCAGGTGAGAAGCAGCAGAGGCTCTGTTCCTGCAGGTGAGAAGCAGCAGAGGCTCTGTTCCTGCAGGGGAGAAGCAGTAGAGGCTCTGTTCCTGCAGGTGAGAAGCAGCAGAGGCTCTGTTCCTGCAGGTGAGCGCTGCTCTCTGGCCGTCCGTCTTCACCTGCGGATCCTCTCTGGGCCAGACACTGAGCGACTCCCTGCAGCTACAGACTGTTACAGCATGAAGGCGAGGAACCCGTTTGTTCTTTGTGTGTGTCTGTGTGTGTCTGTGTGTGTCTGTGTGTGTCTGTGTGTGTCTGTGTGTGTGTGTCTGTCAGTCAAACATTAACGCCCTGCATGCAGGCAGTCCTGGAACCAGCAGGTCGAGAACTCCGCGTTTCTTCCTGTGAACCAGTGTCTGATTTTGCACGTGCACGTGGTGGCGGTGGATGTTGTGACGGACGACGTGCACAGACTTGACACCCTGTCCGGGCTGGAATGTCAGAGTGAAGCACAGACGTGAGGAAGTCATTCAGGAATCGCCAGAGGTCACCGGGTCACTCCAGTCCCGTTCCAGTAGTACCGAAGTGTCCTCGAGCAAGACTCTGAGCGTCGTGCTCACAAGGATCTCCTGCTGCACGTTTCTCCCGGCACGTGCGCTTCATTCCGCCGCTCCTCCAAGTCCATGATGACGGGGGTGAAGGGGAGGGGGGGTCGTCTAGGAAGAGATCCTCATCTCATCTTTACTGCCCCCCCCCCCCCCCACACGCACGCACACAGTGGAACACATCATTTAGCTAATGGGATTAGCCCCCCCCCCCCCCCCCCCCGTCTTCCTTCTTTACTGGAGTCCACACTTGAGTTCCTGTCTGTTCCTGCTAAAACTTGTCTTTCAGTGGAGGAAGGAGGGAAAACTGATTTAATGAGGACTAAACATTGGGGGGAGGGGGGGTCCGGGCCCTCGGCCCTCGGCCCCCTTGAATCCTGATAGTAGAATCAGCTGCCACATTAGCCCCCCCCCCCCCCCCCAAGCTCGTTAACTGAGACAGGAAGTCATCATCTGAACACGCCGGAGCTTCGGGCTGTTTAGAGGAGTCTTTCCTGTTTAGCTAGCATGGCCGCTATCGCTAAGCCGTCCGCCTGGGGACCTGACCTGGATTCATGACTGACTCTTTAAGGTTCTCAGCTTGTTCTGACGTCTTTCGCCTCACGTTACGAGAAAGATGGGAGTCTGGATCAGTTCCTGTCCTAACGGTACGAATCTCAGTCCGTTTTAATTCCTCTAGAAGAAACATTTTCACGGTATTTGCAGTGAAATGATCAGATCTGTAGCGTGAATCCCGAACCCTGAAGCCCGGCATCACTTTCAGACGTTCACTGAAAAATGTCAATTGAATTTTGTTTGTGTTCCTGCTGCTCGCTGTGTTAGCGCTGTTAGCAGTGTTAGCGCTGTTAGCAGTACGGAGAACTTTAAATGAAATATTTCTTAATAAAGTGATATAATATGAATGATGAAATATTAGCGATTCTGTCTGCAGTGCACTAACAGTTGGACTTCGCGTTGCCCCGGAACCTGCACAGCAGCAGGGCCGTGACCAGCACAGACATATGACACATAGACCCAGCTTTGGCTCGTACCCTAAAGCTGTGTTGTATATCTCTGTGGTGCCTTCGTGCTGCCATCTTGTGGAAGTTGTTGGTGAAGCAGCAGTGAATGGTTCTTCTAAAGAACCGCTGGTGAGCCAGTCATTTGAGGGGGGTGGGGATAGACCCGGGACTCAACCCCCTCCCCCGCTGGCCCGGCGCCAGCGCCATGTGACTCATTAACAGCCTCGTTAGCGGGCAGCTAGCGGACCTCCAGGCTCTTCCAGCAGCCTTCCTGACGTGGTCCAGCTGTTGGACCAGCAGGACGCCGCTGCAGTATGGAGGACAGCGTGTGTGGAGACCCTCACACCGGTCAGATCGGTGAAGTCTCCCTGAACCCTCCCAGTCCGTCCTGTGTTGGCTCGTTTTGCCGGTTCGTCTCCAGCCTCACCCTCTGCTCCTTGTTGTCTGGCGGCAGAACCAAAGACCTGGATCTCATCGGTCCGTCTCCAGAAGGTCACCGGAGCGGCTCTGGACAGACGAGGGTCTTCAGACTGATGGACCCCCGTCGTCTGCTGCTCTGGGCTGAACTGGACTAAACAGAAACCCAGTGATCTCAGAAGCAACCGCAGATTTTAGAATTCAGAATAAAGAAATTTCCACTCCTTAGTCTGAAAAGTAAAGATGGAAGCCGTCATTTCAACGGCTGAACGGTCTGCAGGCTGCGCTGGGTTCTCCTGTGGGGGGGGGGGCTGTGCTGGGTTCTCCTGTGGGGGGGCTGTGCTGTGTTCTCCTGTGGGGGGGGGCTGTGCTGGGTTCTCCTGTAGGGGGGGCTGTGCTGGGTTCTCCTGTGGGGGGGGCTGCGCTGGGTTCTCCTGTGGGGGGGGGCTGTGCTGGGTTCTCCTGTGGGGGGGGGGCTGTGCTGGGTTCTCCTGTGGGGGGGGGCTGTGCTGGGTTCTCTTGTGGGGGGGGCTGTGCTGGGTTCTCCTTTAGGGGGCGCTGTGCTGGGTTCTGCTGTGGGGGGGGTTTGCTGGGTTCTGCTGTGGGGGGGGTTTGCTGGGTTCTGCTGTGGGGGGCGCTGTCTTGTTAACAGTCTGAAGGAACGGTGTTGTGAAGAGTTGTGTCCTTTATGGAGTCAATGAAGTCTTGAGTCTTCAGGAGCTGAAGAGGCAGATTGATGATGAACCCTCCGGTCTGGAGCCGTGAGGAGGCTGAACTCCGACCCGGGTCTCCCGGGAACCATGGTGAGCCCGGTAACGGAGCAGTCGGTCCTGGTCGGGATGAGCTGCCGGCGCGTTGGGATGGTGATCAGGCTCCGTCACCAGGAAGGAAACACCAGCTGTTGATGTTGACATGTGTACTTGTGGCGGGGACGATTGTTGGCGTGTTGGAGCAGGTCCCAGTCCCAGTCCCAGTCCCAGCCTGGCCGCCCGTCCCGCTCTGTGGACATGAAGCCGCCACATCAAGAGCGTCCTTGTTGCCACGGGGCTCTTTAGCAGCTAGCATGTAGCACGGCTCGGAGTCGTACCGACACCGGCGTCGGTGTTCTGTCGATCTGAGGTTCTGGATCAGGCCTGAAGGCAGGCGGTCATTATGTTTTGGTCGACCGGCGTTCCTCCTCTTCACAGACGAGTTATTTATTGACTCGTATCTGAATGTGAGCGGAAGAGCCTGTTCGACCTTTGACCTTGACTCTTTATGGGTAGAGAAGAATGCTCCCTGCTGACTGCAGACTCCTCGAGCAGAAGGCGTTCCTCCGGTTCCTCCTCTCAGCGGCAGAGAGGGCGGGGCTTAATGGGGCTGGGGGCGTGGCTTCACTGGGCCAGGGGCGGGGCTTCACGGGGCCGGGGGCGGGGCCTTCTTCAATGCTTGGGTTCCTGCTCGCTCCACTCTTCCTACTCTTCCTTTTTCTTGCTGCTCCAGACGGAAGCTCGTACCTCCGTTAGCGGTTTCCTCTCGGTGTTTACGAGGGAAAAACGAGCCTGTTGAATATTCAGCCCTCATTTCCCCTCCAGTCAACACGCTCCGGAGGTTTCTCTCCTGTCCGGTGGAAACTGAGCCGTGACGTTTGTGTTCTCTCCAGAAGAAAGACCCTTTCCACCCCCCAACCCCCAAGATCAACCAATGCCGCCCCCTGGTGGGCACAGAGTAGAACTGTGAATTAAATTAGAACTACATGAGAACACGATGGAAGATGGCCTTCATCAGTCCAGGGATGATCTGGATCTGAACCGTGTCAGACACGGCTGGAGTCTGTCAGCAGCTTGACCTCTGACCCCTGCCGGCTTCACTGCGGCTCTCTGGTGTGGATCAGCAGCTGGAAGCACGTCAAGGAGGAGGAGTTATTTACGCCTCAGCTGATCAGATTCAGATGTTCAGTTGTGAAATATGAACATTTCAGTGGAATTCAGAGAATTTTGTGAACTCTGTTGGTTTAGTTCCAGTTTAATGAAGTTATTTCAGTAGATTTCATTCTTGTTTTTGGTGATAAGACAGACGGGCTGGCCTTGTTCCCTTCAGCACCTCAACTTTTAACTGTCGGATGGTTCAAATTCCACTTTTGTGAAACTGTTTACAATTAAAATACATGCTTCAGCTAAAAGATTCAGAATAAATTAGGTTTGTGCATTAAAGTGTTAAAGATTTTTGTGGGCTTAATTACAACTTCACAAATGATGCGATTAACTACAGTCAGATTTACGATTAGTTATAATTTTGATCGTTTGAAAGCACCAGCTTAACGTTTCAGGGCAGAATTGAAGCGATGAGTGCGTCTCTGTGCCTGCTGTTTGCTGAAGCTGGACCTGTGTGTGAGGAGCAACACACACACACACACACACACACACACACACACACACACACACACACACACACACACACACACACACACACACACACACACACTCGGCCTGCAGCTTGTCGTTCCGGGTGCAGTGGTCTCTGGAGCGGCTGGTCTGGGATCATTCCTCGGTCTCGGTTCAGGCGGAACTCTTCAGGTTCGCCTCTGGAGGGCGCCACAGAGCCGGAGCCGCGACCTTTCCTTTCCTCGCCGCTTGTTGACTCTTGAAACAGCAGGCGGCCTCGCTGTAACGACACACCTGACCTCAGCTCTGTTGTTGCAGGCGGCTGTTGTCAAAATACAGTCGACATTAAAACCGAATCGTCCTTCGTATCTGGTCAGATTACTGGTTTGGGTTTGGATGAAGTTTGAGTTTTGTATTAATTCTTATCAGATTGTTCTTTTCAGATGAAAATTGGGCGATCAATCCCATGACGCTTTGGGGTTGTGACGGATTTGTCGGCTTGATTTTTCAAGCCGGGTTTCTTTTGGAACTTTGTCAGTAAATAAGGATTCCCTCCAGAGTTCCACTGAGTCTTGCTGGTTCTCTTCTCTGCCTTGTCACATTTCCACCTGATCTAACTGACACCTGTGCAGAATTCTGGGAACCGGTCCAGAGCGGTGTTTACATGCAGTCTGAATCCTGAACTGGTTTCACCGCTTCTCCCTCCCGTCTGCCGTTTACCTCCTGGAGACAGTGTGATCGAATCAAAAAGTTTCTGAGTGATCATCCGTCTTCTTGTTCTGTATGGAACCGAATGTTGAAGCGTCTCGTTGACTCGACGCTGACAGTGATCCTGACTCTTCCTGATGAAGACCAACCCCGTCATCAAGACGTCCTCGTCTCTTTCAGCCGCCACTAGTCTGATTCTCTGCTGGTCTGAACCGAACGCCGCAGCCGTAACCTGTAAAGGTTTCCCGTGGCGTTGTACCACCGGCGCGTGCTGCATGGCGTCGGCGGTGGTGAACCACGTTGCCTCGCCGCCCCTCCACCTGGAGGCCGGTGCAGGGGCCTGCTCAGCCCGGCAGTCTGGAAGTCCTGTTTCCTCTTATAGGACAGATCGTTTGGCTGTCATCTGAGGAAGTGGTCTAATCTTAGCCGTGGGAGCACGCCGCACGCCGCCGCCGCTCCTCACTGCTGCCCGGGCTGCTGGGTAAAGCCTCCTGCTGCTGTCTGCCGCCTGTGTGGAGTCAGCATGAGAGTCACAGGTAAGCGTCGGGCTGTCGGGAGTCACTGTGGGTTCCAGTCAGTCATACCGACTGTTGGTGTGAATGTTTGGTGACAGAGCAGGACGGAGGTGACAGAGCAGTGTGGAGGCCTCTACCCTGCTCCGTCACCTCCACCCTGCTCCGTCACCTCCACCCTGCGCCGATACCTGAGCCTCAGATAAAGATCCGATGTTGGTTTCTTCACCGTGTGAAAATCTGTGGGACGACTTGTTAGATTGTGCCTGAATTCTTGCCGCTTGCTGACGGCTCCGACTTCCCTTCAGGTATTATTAGAAATCTACAAGGTGGGCTTAAAGTCAGAGGGAAACTGGAGCTCCGTCAGCGTAGCGCTTGTTGGCCGGTGGCGGTTGTTGGCCGGTGGCGGTTGTTGGCCGGTGGCGGTTGTTGGCCGGTGGCGGTTGTTGGCCGGTGGCGGTTGTTGACCGGTGGCGCTTGTTGGCCGGTGGCGGTTGTTGGCCGGTGGCGGTTGTTGGCCGGTGGTGGTTGTTGACTGGTGGTCGTTTTTAGCCGGTGGCAGTTGTTGGCTGGTGTGAAGTACAGTTTAAAAATCAGCTACTTTCATCCTTGTGGTTTAAATTTGTCTGTTTCCCTGACGTTTTCACCTTTTTAACATCACGTTGTGTTTTTTGGGTTTTGCCTGTCTCCGTGGCGATCCATTTCCGTGGCGACTTCTGTCTCCGTGGCGACTTCTGTCTCCGTAGCGACTCCGTTTCCGTGGCGACTTCTGTCTCCGTGGCGACTCCGTTTCCATGGCGACTTCTGTCTCCGTGGCGACTCCGTCTCCGTGGCGACTCCGTCTCCGTGGCGACTCCGTCTCCGTGGCGACTCCGTTTCCGTGGCGACTCCGTTTCCGTGGCAACTCCGTTTCCGTGGCGACTTCTGTCTCCGTGGCGACTCCGTTTCCGTGGCGACTTCTGTCTCCGTGGCAACTCCGTTTCCGTGGCGACTCCTGTCTCCGTGGCGACTCCTGTCTCCGTGGCGACTCCTGTCTCCGTGGCGACTCCTGTCTCCGTGGCGACTCCGTTTCCGTGGCGACTTCTGTCTCCATGGCAACTCCGTTTCCGTGGCGACTCCTGTCTCCGTGGCGACTCCTGTCTCCGTGGCGACTCCGTTTCCGTGGCGACTCCTGTCTCTGTGGCGACTCCTGTAGCGTCCAGCCTGACTGCTTTTCTGTGAGCTACCTTCAAGTGTCGCCGTGTTTTAGTTTCCGCTGTTCCTGGTCAACGGCCCAGGAAGTACCGGACGTCTTCAAGCTGGACGCTTCAGTTAAGCTGAGTTGAGTCGGAGCAGCTCCGCACTGCTGAAGCACCACCTGGTGGCAGGAAACGGTGTTACAGTGCTGGATTAAAGGATGTGAAAAAACAGCCAGGCGTAAAAAATCCCGTCAGACTGAGGGAATTAGATCTGACTGAAGACGTCCTCCTGTCTGTCTGTGGGCTGTCTGACCTCTGCCCCCCCTGCAGGTTTGGAGCGGGACACGTGGAACATGTTGGGTCAGTCTCCTGTCCGCTCGGTGTGTCTGCATGGAGTCCAGCTCCTCCGCTGCTTTAACATGTGTGAACATCTGGATGTGATTTAAAAAGGCTCCATGATGGGGGGGATGGGGGGGGGGGGGGGCGTCCACCAGGGGGCAGCAGTGTCCCTGTGAAGGGTGATGAGCAGAGCAGAAGAAGAGGGTGTTGTGGCTCATAATGCTGCTGAGCTGAGTGAACCCCCCCCCCCACCCCCCCCTGCTGTCAGACTGACTGCCTCCTCTGTCTCCCCCGGTTGCAGGTTGCCGTTGCCGGTTGCAGGTTGCCGGTTGCATGCCCCCCTGGACCCCCTGCATGGCCGTTGCATGACTGCAGTGAGTCTCGCTGCTGGACTGAGCGTGCACGAGCGGCTGGCATGGCTCAAACTGTGCACGTGAATGGAGGAGGCCCAGGTCACCAAGGTCACCCAGGTAACACCCCTGCCCTGCCGCGGCAAAGTACTTACTTTATTACTTTACTCCTATTACTTTATTACTCCTTCTGAGAGCAGCAAAGGCACATTGTCACCCCGACTGCTCTTCCTCCTCCTCCTCCTCTTCCTCTTCCTCCTCCTCCTCCTCAGTGGGTCTGAAGCTCTGTTTACAGAACAATGTTTTTCGTTTTTGTAATTTCTCGTCTCCATGGTAACGTCCTGAAAACAACGTTTCCACACAAACAGCAGAGACACTGAAAATGGTGTAGTTACCATGATGGGCCACAGGTTGGCGCCGTTTTACCCGTTTCTATGGTGACAGTGTTTTTCGAAAAGTTCCGCTTCGCGAGCCGTTTCTAAAACGCCTGGAGAAGCTCCAGCTGTTCACAGCTGGGGAGGAGGTTTCGCTCAGGTGAGGAACGGCGGTGGCGGTGGCGGCGGCGGCGAGCACTCACACCTGCAGACGGATCACATTCCTGCCGGGCCTAACGGGGATGGGGGGCGAGTCTCCGTCCGTCCAAATCCTCTCAGGAATGTGCAGCATGCAGGACAGATGTGCTCACAGCTCGCCGCCACCGCCGCCGGCAGGCTGACTCCAGAGGTTTTGATTCCAGCAGTCAGGCGAGTCGGTTCGATTCTCAAATATCACTTTTCCTCGGAGCCGGTTTCCGTCCGTCTTTCGCTGGAGGCGGTGCGTTCCGGTTCCGGTCCGGAGGCACCGCAGCGCCGTCACTCCGGTGGGTCTGCGGTCAGCTGCGACTCCGCCAGAAGGGGGCGCCAGATCTCACTGTCTCCAGGCCAAACACAACAGAAAACCTGCTGAACGCAGTAACGACCAGCGCAGACCTCGTCGCTGGAGAAACTCGTGTTAAAACCATGAACAGCCCATAATCACACAACTGAAGGCAGCGCGACAGGCTCGTCACAAACGTCATCACAGCCGCAACGAACATATCCATACTGCCATGACCCATGAGCAACCAAACACCCAAACACCCTGCTGTCAATAAATTGATTAGGACATTTGGTTGCATTGAAAAGACCTGCTGACCTGCAGTCACCGTGCATCAACCTGACGGCTGGAAATCCTCCCAACCTGGCAACACAGAGCGGTTTATACCTGCAGAGTTCCAGAGTTCCAGGCTCTGGGCGTTTTTTGTGCGGTTTTGGTGTTGTTTGACTTCCCTCTTCATTCTTCTGTGTGATGATTAGAGCACGTTGTTTCTCATGTGTTCTGCTTTTAGAATAAAAATAAAAGAATGTCGAGGCAAAAACACAACACAGATTTTATTTTGAATTCAGTTTTATTTTGAAATACGCATCGACTGTCTTCCCGGCGGACTGAGACTGAGGGATCCTCCGGGTGTCTGGACCTCAGTGGGGCTGAGTCGGGCGTCCGTCCTCCAGGTGTCTGAGCTGTTCCCGGCTCTGGACGTCTCCAGCAGGACAGAGCGGCCCCTGTGGCCCTCCTGACCTCCTGACCTCCTGCTGCTCATTGACAGCCTCTGAAGTGGTCCTTTTTGAGCGGCGGTCCTGGTACCAGTCCGTCCCCCTCCCTCTGTGCTCCGATGGAGACGGGGGACCCGGCGGACTGAGGTGGTCATTGTGTCTGCTCCCTGACGCTCTTCACTGTCTTCACATGAGCGCCGGTGGATGAAGTGTGAAGCGTCTCGCTGGCGGATAAAGGACGGATTGTCTCCAGGGCGAACACAGCTCCCATTCAGCCCCAGCTACTTCATTTACTCTGCATTGTCCCACGGCTGGAGACACACACACACACACACACACACACACACACACACACACACACACACACACACACACACACACACACACACACACACACTTTATCCTGTTGAATGTGGGATGATCTGGGATCCAAACTGCAGAAGGAACTAGTTAGCTTAGCATCAATGCTAAAGACTGAAAACGAGCTTTTTTCAAATATCAGTAAAGTTTATCCTCCCACTGCTCAAAAACTGAATCCTGTCATGAAGAATCTGTTTATTTGGTGAAAATATTAAGTTTGTGTTGGCTTTTTGTCCAGACCAAACAAACTCTGGAAATCTGGTTTTGAAATGAAGTAAATATGAGGTGCAGTACCTCTCAGCACCACAGGGGGCACTGTGGGTGAAAACAGGTGAAGATGACCCCAGCCAGAGGTCCTGCTGTTTGAAATCCATGAAGAACCCGTTCAGGTCAGCAGCAGGTTTTTAATCTGGTCTTGCTGAGATGTTCTGTTGGAGCGGCTCTGCTCAGGACCAAGCTAACGTGCTAAATGACGCCGTTTTTAGAACGATATCGTGTGCGAGTGGAACGAAGCGTTTTAACTTGAAATGTGGCGCAAAGAAAGGGGGGCGGGGCAGGGGACGGGGCCAAACACCACCTGAGGAGCAGTCCTCACGTTTTAATGCAGCAGCATGAAGGTGAGGTGTGTGTTCTGTCTGGAGGAGCACTGTGGGAACCCGTTCCGTTCACATGACCACATTTACACTGTTTTTAAGCTGTTTTCAGGCCGTTTTTAAGCCTTTATTAAGCTGTTTCTGGGCTGTTTTTAGACTGTCCTGGCTGGTTGTAGGCTGTTTTCTGGCCTCTTTTTAAGCTGTTTTCGGGCTGTTTTCAGGCTGTTTTTGGGGCTGTTTTTGGACTGTCTTGTGGCTGTAATTAGGCTGTTTTCAGGCTGTTTTTGGGGCTGTTTTTGGACTGTCTTGTGGCTGTAATTGGGCTGTTTTGAGGTTGTTTTGAGGACCACGTGCCTCCAAGCGTTTGATGCCGAGTGTCTGGTTCAGCGTTCAGAAGGAAGCACCTGATATGTGGTGTTGTTTTTCATTGCGTCGGGCCGTCGACGCCTCTCAGAAAGCCGTTACAATCGCTGGATCAGGTTTTTTAGGTCATAGGAGAAGAATTTCCCCTCACGCTGCATGTTTGTCATAAAAATGTTGTAAACGGCCGAGAAATTCCAGAGCGGCCGCTGCAGCTCGGCGCGTTGCAGTCGTCAAGTCTTCATTTCCTCCTCCCAGCAGTCGGGAAGCGAGGCGGCGTCCAGGCCGGCGGCGGCAGCCCGAGCAGGGCGGAGCTGCCAGTCGACCTCCCGACGGCGTCGGCAGCACTGCAGGCTGATTGGCTGGTGCTTTGCCGCCGTCTGATCCAGCTTGACTCACGGTCTCAAGGCCACAGTTCGGTTCTTCTGCGTTCAGTCGTTTCTCAGGCATCTCTGACCTCTGACCTCCGACCTCTTCCTGGCCGCTGTGCAGGTCCGGTCACTCTTCTTCACCGTGTCGGTTTCCATCAGCTCGCCGTGGCAGCGTTCAGAGAAGAGTCCAGAACAGCAGCGCCGACCGGTGGTCTGGCATGCTCGCTGCATCAATTCACTTTTTCAGCCGTTCCCGATAAATGCCAAAGTTTTCTGAGACTAAAATGCGAAAAATGATGAGTTTTCTTTTAATTTTCTGTTTCAACCAGTCACGTTGGCCGCGGCAGCCAGACGGCGGCCTCTCGTTCGGCGGCGGTCACATGAGTGCGCCGTGGACTGCCGCCTGGTGATTGGCTGGAAAGGTTTTGGGGCTGGCGGTCCGTCAGACCGGTGTGTCTGCAGTCTTGGCCTGCATCCATGACGTGGATCCTGTTTGTCGTCGGGTTGCATCGTCGTGCTGATTAAACCCTGCCGTGGCTCCGCCCCCTTCTGGTAATCCATCTGGATTTGTTGTGGTCGTCAGGACTCCAGGAGCCTTTCCCAGAATTCCAGTGGTTCAGCCTTTGATGGACGGCTTTGACTTTGTCCCGAAGCGTGGAGAGAATCATGATGTGACCCGGACTGAGGGACCCGTGTCCTCCGGCGGACGGATTTAGAGCGGCGGCCCGGTTCTGCTGTCTCGGCTGCTCTGAATGCTGAAAGGCTTCTGTCAGCTCTAAATTTAAACTTCACGCAGGCAGAACCGTCGGGAGACCTGGAGTCGAGGCCGGAGTCCCAGAGTCCAGACGGGGGTCAGAGAGCAGACGGGGACGGCGGGTGTAGAACAGGCCGGGTCTCTGATCCAGATGTGGCGTCACAGCTGGAGCCGCTGCAGCTGCTCCGGGCGTCGGAGGGTTAAAGCTCCGGCATTCCGCTCTGCCTGCTGAGAGGAACTCTGCCCAGAATGTTCTCTGAGTTGTTGACTTGGCATTCGCACATTTTTGAAACTCTCCTCAGCTGCCGACTTTTCTCAACTCTGACCCTCCAGGAAAGGTTTTCACACGAAGCAGCAGCAGCCGGGAAGACGGCACGTCTCTCTCTCTGTCTCTCTCTCTGTCTCTCTCTCTGTCTCTCTCTCTGTCTCTCTCTCTGTCTCTCTCTCTGTCTCTCTCTCTCTCTCTGTCTTTCTCTCTGTCTCTCTCTCTGTCTCTCTGTCTCTCTCTCTCTGTGTCTCTCTCTCTGTGTCTCTCTCTCTGTGTCTCTCTCTGTGTCTCTCTCTCTGTGTCTCTCTCTCTGTCTCTCTCTCTGTCTCTCTCTCTCTCTGTGTCTCTGTGTCTCTGTGTCTCTGTGTCTCTCTGCCTCTCTGCCTCTCTGCCTCTCTGCCTCTCTGTCCCTCTGTCCCTCTGTCCCTCTGTCTCTCTGTCTCTCTGTCTCTCTGTCTCTCTGTCCCTCTGTCCCTCTGTCCCTCTGTCCCTCTGTCCCTCTGTCCCTCTGTCCCTCTGTCCCTCTGTCCCTCTGTCCCTCTGTCCCTCTGTCCCTCTGTCTCTCTGTCTCTCGGCCAGAACCCAGACTCTGCCCGTTGGGGTTTTGGACCTGGGTCAGTTCGGTATCTGAGTTTGTTGCTCTGCTGTTCTGAATATCAGAGACGTGAAGACTCCGTCCCGTCTGAACACACCGGGCCTCCCAGTCCGCTGACAGATGAGGAAACAGGAAGTGGACCGGGCTGTTGGCTCTCTGTGAGGACGGCTGAGTCCGGGTGGGGGTCCGTTAAATCCTGACGGAGCCGAGTCGCTCTGGAGCCGCTGTCAGGAAACGCCGCTGGGATTGGACTCCAGCCGTGAGACACGCGGACGTGTTCGGACTGTCGGACGTGGCCCGAAGCTGCTATTGGCTGAAGGTTCTGCGCTGCGTCTCCGGCGGTCCGTCTGAAGGACGCCTGCTCTGGGAGCCGCTGGAAACGCAACTTTTTACAGAAGTTGCAAAGTGGAACTTTTTGAAAATGATTCATGTGGACTGTTGAAACAAGACTTTTTGAAAACGCTCGGGCTCCGTTCAGTTCGACGGCAGAAGTCCTGCTACGTCCCCCCGACCATGTCCTGCCTACTGCGTCCCCGCCTTGAATCCGCCGTGTCCCCCCTGCGTCCCCCCACCCCCCCCGACCCCCGCCGTGTCCCTTTCCATTGTCTGGTGCTGCGCTGGCGGCTCGGCCGCTGGGGGGACAGGGGACGGGGGACCTGGCCGTTCGGCCCTTCTCTCCCACGGGGGACGGTGGACGGAGGACGGAGGACGGGGGACGGCTGGAGGTCAGACTTCCTGCACAGGACTGCGGCTGCTTCTGCTCCAGATTTTCTTCATTCCAGGAGTTAAAAAAACAGGACACACCTTTTTCCAAGGAAGCGGAGAAAATAACAGGCGGCTCCTTGTTTCCAGAGAGAAGTGTGTCCAACTCCAGAGACATTTCATTCAGGACGAGGTCTCCAGTTAACATGAATCCTGTCCTCACTGCTGTTTGAGACGTCCAGAGTTCAGATGGACTGTTTGTCCTCTTTAAAACTCTTCACGCAGTAATTTCCGCTCTTCGCTCGTAAAGGTGATTAAATGTCTCAGATTCACTGTTCTGGCGAACCAGAGCTTTAGAAACGTGTCTTTCTCATCATTATCTCAGCTGGAGTTTGTTTCCAGAACACTGCCGGTCCCTTTCTGGCTGAAACTGAACTGTCATCAGTGTTTCTGTTTCTTCCTCCTGAGTTCAGCTGTGAAGACTCGACCCTCCGTTCAGCCCTGCTCTGCTGTTCATTCTGCCGTTCAGAGCTGTGAAGTGCAGACGGCGTCCTCGTGGGGACGGCGGGTTTATCTGCTCTGTCTTATCAGGGGGGGGGGCCGGGCTGAGCGGAGGACGCGTGCCGTCGGTCCAGAGTTCGTTCAGGGTGTGAAGGACTGTGTTGTTGTGGCCGCCGGCCTCCCCTCCTCCGGCCCGGACGGGGAAGCGCCCGGCTCGGGGCCTCGCGCCATTGGACGAGGCCGCCGTCCAATCGAGTCAGAGCAGCGCTGCCCTCGCTTTACACCAATAGTGGAAGTTTTCCTCCCTCCTTCCTGCCTCTGAGTGGAGAGAGAGAGGAGAGAGAGTGAGAGTGCAGGGCGAGGAGAACCGGCTGGTCGGAGGAGGACGAGGCTGAGACGGAGCGGCGGAGGTGAGTGAAGCTCCGGCCTCGGCCTCCTGACCCCCCCCGCTCCCCCCCGCTCCCCCCCGCCCCCCCGCCCCCGCCGGGCGGACTGGCTGCAGGGGAGGGCCAGCCTGTTTATTTCCAGCCTGTGTTTGCTTTAGCGCTGCAGAGTTCCTGGCATACCAAGAACAAGGCGCTGCATTTAGCGCCGCCGCTCCGGCCTCCGGCGCTCAGACTCGGCTCGGCTTCGCCCGAGGTTTATTTCCGACTCGGGAAATGTGTCCTGTTGTCTTCTCGGTTGGTTTGTTGACATTTGAGTGGATTTTGGACGAGAGAACATCGACTGCCGCCGTCACCCTCAGGACTTTGGAACTGGTCTGATCCCGGCTGTGTAAACAATCAGCTGACGAGTCGGAAGCTTCTGAACACCAACAGAGATACGCCGGCGTGCCTCTGCCGCTGAGGGAAACGTTTCGACCCGACACGGTTGGATCAGGCATCGCTCGGGGAGCCCGTTCAGGAGCTTCAGGCTTGTTTGTACTTGTGGAGCTCTTCACCGCTCACCCAGACTCTTTCAGGGGTTCTACTGCGTTTCTTCTGTCGTAAAAGAGCTTTTTTTGGAGGGTTTTTGTTTTTTCCGTCCACTTAAGCCGTTCTCATGTCGTGTTTTTGTGCCGTCTCTTTCAGAAAGAGGACAGACATGTCCCGGCTCGGACGAGGACAGGGACCCCGAGGCGCCCTACTACGTTGAGACTCCCTACGGTTACCAGCTGGACCTGGACTTCCTCAAGTATGTGGATGACATCGAGAGGGGGAACACCATCAGGAAGCTGAGCATCCAGAGGAAGCCCAAAGTGGCGAGACCCTCGGCGGCGCCGCGGAGCAGCACCGGCGGCGGCGCGCAGACTGAATGGACCTCCACGGACTCCCTGTCCTCCTCCAACAGCGACGACAAGCAGTCCCCGGTCTTCTTCAGCTCCAGGCCCCCGGTCGCCGCCCCGCTCACCCCCACCCTGTCCCGGGCCTCCTCTGATCCCCCCGTGCACCAGAATCCCCCGGGCGGCGCCGAGCAGAGGCCGCTGCTGCCGCCGCCGTCGCCCCGCTTCGTCCCCCGGTTCAACCCCCAGGTGGAGAAGACCCTGATGGAGACCCGGCGCCGCCTGGAGCAGGAGCGCCTGCTGCTGCAGCCGCTTGGCGAGCCGCCGGCGCCGCGGCGCCGCCTGGCCAGCTTCGGCGGGATGGGCTCCAGCAGCTCCCTGTCCTCCTACTCGGGCTCCGTGGCTCCCGGCGCCCAGCCGCCCCTCCCCCTCAACGGCGCCCTCGCCAACGGAGAGTACAGCCTGTACTACCCCCAGTCGGTGGGCGGCTCGCTGCGCCACAGCCCCCTGAGCTCGGGCGTGGCCACGCCGGCGGCCGTCAGCCCGCTGCAGCTGCAGCAGGTCCGGGACCAGATGGTGGTGGCGCTGCGGCGGCTGAAGGAGCTGGAGGAGCAGGCCAGGACCATCCCCATCCTGCAGGTCAAGATCGCCGTGCTGCAGGAGGAGAAGAGGCAGCTGGCCGCTCAGTCCAGGAGTCCCGGCCTTGGAGGCTTCCGGAAGCGCTCCTACAGCGTGGGCAGCGCGGACCAGATGGAGAACCAGGGGCCCGGCCCGAAGGAGCCGGAGCTGCACATCCTGGAGCCGGAGGCGCCGGAGCAGAGCGCCCGGCGCCTGCAGGAGTTCCGCCGTCTGACCGCCGAGGTCCACGCTCTGGAGAAGACCAGCCAGGAGACCGGTCTGAGCGAGCCCTCGCCTCAGCACCGGGACCAGAACCAGGCCCGGCTGAGGTCCACCGGAACGGTGACGGACGAGAACATGACCAGCCTTCCCGCCACTGAGAGCAAACCCCAACAGGAGCGCCGTCTGCGGGATGCAGGGGTCGCCACGGAGCGGCCGGAGACCCGGAGCGCCGCCGTGGGCGTGACGGAGGCCATGCTGGGCCTGAGCAGCGAGGCGGAGAAGGAGCTGGAGCTGCAGCAGCAGACCGTCGAGGCGCTGAGGGAGACGGTCTACCGGCTGGAGGTGCAGCTGAAGGAGACCACCCACCAGATGGAGATGGCGAAGCTGAAGCTGGAGCTCCAGGCCGCCGGCGGCGCCGGCAGGAAGAAGGCAGACAAAGGCCTGATGGTCCGGCCGGAGACGTACGACGCCGGCGTGGAGGCCCGGGTCCAGACCCACAGCCGGGGCGTCGGGGAACACCTGGAGTTCCGCCACGTCGGGACCGACGGCGCCCCGCAGACCGTCAGCGTGGGCGTGTCCTGCCGGCCCGGCGTGCAGAGCGCCGCCACCGGACCGGCGGTCCCCATGGACCGCTGGGTGGTGCGAGAGCGGCCGGAAGTGAGGGACCAGTGCGTGGGGGGGCGGGTGGAGACGTGCCATCGGCAGGTGGGCGTGGAGCCGAGCGTCTGCGAGGCGGGGGTCAACACGGAGGAGGCGGTGGACGGCCTGGACCTCTGCAGACCGGCGCCGGAGCCCAGCAGGGGGTCCCGGTCGGTGGGCTGCGGGGACTGTTCGGTGGACGTCACCGTCGGTCCCGTCAAGACGCTGGTGTCGCAAGGAACCGACCCAGAGCCCACGAGCAAGGCCGACTGTGGAGTGATGGCGGCCCCCGAGTCGGCGAGCCAACAGACCAACACCGAGACGGAGGTGGTCAGCAGGTCCACCAACACGGCGCCGGCCGTCCTGGTGGACTCCTCCACCGACACGGCGCTGCTCGCCTGCGATAAGGCCACCGGCACGGCGGCCGCCGAGACCAGGACGGTCGCCGTCGGGGACGGACTCGTTAAAGACAGTCATGCCGCGGCAAAGATGCGTTCGATTGGCGTGGGAACCGTCACGGAGGCGGAGTCGGGCCGCGGAAACGCAAGCTCCGCCAGAACCAAAGAGTGCGGCGTGGGCCCGGTGAGCGTCCACCAGAACTTCCTGATCGGCTTGAAAACCCGAACCATAGCGTGCGGTCCGTCCCAGCCGGCGGAGTGGGCGGAGTCGGAGCGGATGGAGCCTCCCCTGAAGCCCGAGGCGCCGCTGCCCGGCGCCGGCGCCGGGCTGGACCACTACATCGAGCGGGTGCAGAAGCTGCTGCAGGAGCAGCAGATGCTGCTGGCGGAGAACTACGGCGAGCTGGCCGAGGCCTTCGGGCAGCCGCAGTCCCAGTTCGGCTCCATCAACAGCCAGCTGGTCCGCACGCTCTCCTCCATCAACTCCGTCATGAGGCACGGCGGCGCCGACGGCGTCCCGGAGCCGCAGGCCGGCGCCACAGGTGAGTCCTGCCTCCTGTTTAGTTTAGTTTAGTTTAGTTTATTGGTTTATTTCTCAGGGACAATGTGTGAAAAACATTCCAGTAACACTTTACTTTGAGCACCCGGTTTAATGCATTAGTAGTTATAAACACGCATACATGATCACAAAGCTTTATAACCCACTGTACAGCACAGGGTCAGGGTCAGGGTTAGGGTCAGGGTCAGGGTGAGGTCCTGGCATTGTGATCATCTATGAATGTTTATAACTGTAGCTACACGTGTTATAATGGCATTATAATGCTTTATGAATGTACTAATCATGTGTTATACAGGGGCGGCTTCAAGTAAAGTGTTGCCAACATTATGTAAAGATGCTTCCCACCAGATTTAGTCTGGGCTGATTTCCATCCATAGTCCCTGAGCAGGTAAATATAAAACATACAAAGTGCTACAATCAGAGTTCTACAATCACTAGAACGTCACTCAATCCCAGTCAGTCTTACAGTCATACCTCAAATTAAAAGACATTAACATTAAAACGGTAAATTACATTCAGTCCGCTCAGAGGACAGAGTCCTGCCTCCTGTCTACCTCAGAGCTGCAGAACCGACACTCCTCCACCTGCTGTTCCAGGAACGCACACACACACACACACACTCACACACACACACACTGCAGACACTCCTGTCTCAGGAGGACCAGGACCAGGATCTGAGTGTCGGGTGTTCCAGGCCACAGTCCTCCAGCATGATGCTCCAGCTGCTCACACTCCTGACTCTCTGGACAGAACTCCGGTTTGAGTCCCGACTTGTGGCGTTTTGTGTGGAGTTTGCATGTTGTTCCTGTGCATGGCCAGGCTTTTCTCTGAAACCAAAATCCTGTTTGAGATGGATGGAGGGATGGAGTAATGAGGGAAACCAATCGGAAGTGAGAATCTCGGTCCTGCAGGTCCCAACGTTACGAGTGTCGATGCGGATTTTTGAAAGAACTGGCAGCAAGAAAGTAAAGCTTTAGAAGGTTCCAGTCAGGTTTCTGAGAACCTGAACCCCAGCCCAACACAAAGACCAGTTTCTCATGGTTCAGGTGAAGAAGAGCCCAACAGGTGAGGCTCTGCTCACTTCTCTGATACCTGCTGGAGTTCAAGTTCTGCTGAATCCCAAACAGGGAGGCCTTCATCCTGGACCTGGTTCTGTTCCTCCTGGACCTGGTTCTGTTCCTCCTGGACCTGGTTCCTCCCTCCTGGCCCTGGTTCCTCCCTCCTGAACCTGGTTCTGCCCTCCTGGACCTAGTTCTGTTCCTACTGGACCTGGTTCCTCCCGACTGGACCTGGTTCCTCCCGACTGGACCTGGTTCCTCCCGACTGGCCCTGGTTCCTCCCTCCTGAACCTGGTTCTGCCCTCCTGGACCTAGTTCTGTTCCTACTGGACCTGGTTCTGCCCTCCTGGACCTGGTTCCTCCCGACTGGACCTGGTTCCTCCCTCCAGGACCTGGTTCCGCCCTTCTGGACCTGGTTCTGTTCCTCCTGGACCTGGTTCTGTTCCTCCTGGACCTGGTTCTGTTCCTCTTGGACCTGGTTCTGTTCCTCCTGGACCTGGTTCCTCCCGACTGGACCTGGTTCCTCCCTCCGGGACCTGGTTCCTCCCTCCGGGACCTGGTTCTTCCCTCCTGGACCTGATTCTCCTCCTCCTGGACCTAGTTCTGTTCCTCCTGGCCCTGGTTCCTCCCTCCTGGACCTGGTTCCTCCCTCCTGGACCTGGTTCTGCCCTCCTGGACCTGGTCTGTTCTCGGTCCCCCGTGCTGTGAACTGAGACCTGATGGGACCAGACAGGCCGGGTCATGTGACCCTGAAGAATGTGGCGAGGCGTTTTGGACGAACACCAACAATGAGCTCATTCGCTCTCCGGCCGGCCGGACGCTCGCTTCTCTTCTGCTGTTTTGGCGGCCCGCCTCTGGCCCCGCCCCCCTGCTGATTCACGGTCCCTCGGGGTTACGTAACGAGGCTCCTGGCCTGCTCAGACTCTGGCCTTGTTTGGAACCAGACCCGCTTCTTCTTCTGGTGACGATATTCCGTCCCTCAGCGGGGTCGTCCAGCAGGAGCTGCAGGGACGGAATGAGACGGATCCAAACACGCCTGAAGACGGGAGACAGGCTGGACTCCGCAGTGACGCCCTTCGCCGCCTGGTGGCAGGAAGTGGTACTGCATCGGCAGCGTCCAGCCCTGACTTGCTGGTGTTTATTAGGAAGGACCTGGTTTCCCGGTAACGATTTCCAGTGAAAATGTTCATTTTCCATTACGTTTTGAGCGTCTGTTTCCATGACGACGGTCCTCAGGACGACTGCCAAGGTGGAACTTTTGGAAAGAGCTCTGGCTCCATCCTGAGGACAAAGGAGAAACTCCGGTCCTGGTCCCAGTCCAGATTCTTCTGGTTCCAGGTCAGATCCTGGTTCTGGACCTAGTTCTCGTGGCCCTGGTCCTGGTTCTCCTGGTCCTGGTACAGTGGTACAGTCCATGTTTACAGTGTGTTGTTCTCAGCAGTGGTTTCAGTATCAAACAGCTCCATCTGGTGGCTCAGCTTGTGAACTACATCATCAGTTTCCTTCTAAACCCTGTGTGTGTTGTGTGTTGTGTGTGTGTTGTGTTTGTGTGTGTGTGTGTGTGTGTGTGTGTGTGTTTCAGAGGCCGCTGGGTGTGTGTGGAGCCAGCGGTCTGATCCTCCCTCACAGCCGCTGACTGCAGCGGAGCAGAAGAGTCGGATGGACCAGCAGATGTCCTCGGCTCTGCACGGTAACAGACCCCCCCTCCACCTGTAGACCCCCCTCCCCCTGTAGACCCCCCCCCCCCCCTGTAGACCCACCTCCCCCTGTAGACCCCCCTCCCCCTGTAGACCCCCCACCTCCACCTGTAGACCCCCCTCCACCTGTAGACCCCCCTCCACCTGTAGACCCCCCCTCCACCTGTAGACCCCCCACCTCCACCTGTAGACCCCCCTCCCCCTGTAGACCCCCACCTCCCCCTGTAGACCCCCCACCTCCACCTGTAGACCCCCCTCCACCTGTAGACCCCGCCTCCACCTGTAGACCCCCCTCCACCTGTAGACCCCCCCTCCACCTGTAGACCCCCCACCTCCCCCTGTAGACCCCCCCTCCACCTGTAGACCCCCCTCCCCCTGTAGACCCCCCACCTCCCCCTGTAGACCCCCCTCCACCTGTAGACCCCCCTCCCCCTGTAGACCCCCCACCTCCACCTGTAGACCCCCCTCCCCCTGTAGACCCCCCCTCCACCTGTAGACCCCCCACCTCCACCTGTAGACCCCCCACCTCCACCTGTAGACCCCCCTCCCCCTGTAGACCCCCCTCCACCTGTAGACCCCCCACCTCCACCTGTAGACCCCCCTCCACCTGTAGACCCCCCACCTCCCCCTGTAGACCCCCCCTCCACCTGTAGACCCCCCACCTCCACCTGTAGACCCCCCACCTCCACCTGTAGACCCCCCTCCCCCTGTAGACCCCCCTCCCCCTGTAGACCCCCCACCTCCACCTGTAGACCCCCCACCTCCCCCTGTAGACCCCCCTCCACCTGTAGACCCCCCTCCCCCTGTAGACCCCCCACCTCCACCTGTAGACCCCCCTCCCCCTGTAGACCCCCCCACCTCCACCTGTAGACCCCCCTCCACCTGTAGACCCCCCTCCCCCTGTAGACCCCCCACCTCCACCTGTAGACCCCCCTCCACCTGTAGACCCCCCCTCCCCCTGTAGACCCCCCACCTCCACCTGTAGACCCCCCTCCCCCTGTAGACCCCCCACCTCCACCTGTAGACCCCCCTCCCCCTGTAGACCCCCCTCCCCCTGTAGACCCCCCACCTCCACCTGTAGACCCCCCACCTCCACCTGTAGACCCCCCTCCCCCTGTAGACCCCCCACCTCCACCTGTAGACCCCCCCTCCACCTGTAGACCCCCCACCTCCACCTGTAGACCCCCCTCCACCTGTAGACCCCCCTCCCCCTGTAGACCCCCCCCTCCACCTGTAGACCCCCCTCCACCTGTAGACCCCCCACCTCCCCCTGTAGACCCCCCTCCCCCTGTAGACCCCCCACCTCCCCCTGTAGACCCCCCTCCACCTGCAGACCCCCCCTCCACCTGTAGCAGTGGTGTGCGCTGGTTTTCAGACCATCACTGAGTTTCATGGTGATGCTGAAATAAGATCAATACGTTTGAAAATGTTCTCATCTTGGAGACCTTTCTGATGTTTTACTGCTGGTGTGATCAGCTGGTCTGAGTTCCTCTGGTCCAGGTCCAGGTCCAGGTCCTGGTCCTGGTCCTGGTCTCACCCTGTCTGAACTCTGGTCCCTCCAGGGGAGCCGGGCGGTCAGAACACTCTGAAGTCCATCATGAAGAAGAAAGATGGCCGCGCCGACGCCGGCGGCACCAAGAAGAACCTGCAGTTCGTCGGAGTGAACGGAGGGTGAGTCCCAGCCTTCCTCTTGACCTCTGACCTTGAGAGTCTGGCTGATGGTGTTCGGGTTTCCTCTCTGCCCTCTGAGCTGCTGGTTTTTAATGATCTGCTCTCTGTCGCCCCCTGTGGCTCAGATATGAGACGACATCCAGCGACGACTCCAGCTCGGAGGACAGCAGCTCCTCTGAGGAGGAGGAGCAGGAGGAAGAGGAGGAGCAGGAGGAAGAGGAGGAGCAGGAGGAAGAGGAGGAGCAGGGCGGATGCAGGAAGGTGGAGGAAGACGGCAGCAGGGAGGAGGTGAAGCCAGAAGAGGAGAAGGACGGAGAGGAAAGTCCTGAGAAGCAGGAGGCCAGAGAGAGGTGAACCTGGACTCTGTAGCTCATACTGACCAACTTTTATTTTGAAAGGTCACGCAGTCATTTTAAAGTTTTTTTTAAACTTGACTTTTTATTGAAAATGGTGTAACAAGGTTTGAAAAATGAGGGATTTAAGTGCAGGAAATGCGTGCTGGTGGATTTTTTTAAAAATCGATGCGGCCCGGTGGTTTGGGACTCCTGGTCCATCTGCGCTACGTGGCGGAGTTAGCATGTTGCTTCAGCAGCTTGATCTCCTTTTTCCCCGCTGGCCAAAAAACCCGTTTAAACCCGCTGATACCCGGCTCCTCCTGCCAGTGCAGACCCGGGTCTGGTCTCCTGCAGACCCGGGTCAGGCGGTGGGGAAGGAGGCGGTTCTGATTGTTAACGGGTCGATCTGCTAGTTCCAGCAGGAAAGAGGTGGTAGAGTTGCTTTCAGGACCCTGACTCTGATCAGGAGGTGGACTTGATCAGGTCCTGGTCCTGATTCTGATCGTGGTCCTGATGCTGGTCTGGCTCTCCCTTTCTCTCCAGGTTCGAGCTCAGTGAGAAGATGTTGGCGTCCTGCAACGTTCTGAAAGTCCACCTGAGTGACCCCAAAGCTGTGAGCAGCAAGGACCTGGTGAGCGCTGCAGGCTGTTCCAGGCTCCGCCCCCCCTGTGATCGGCCCCGCCCCCCCGTGAACCGTGGGTTCCCTCTGAGCGTCTCGTCCGTCCACAGAGATCCAGCCTCAACGCGGTGCAGCACGAGTGGTTCCGGGTGTCCAGCCAGAAGACGGCGGCCGCCGCCGCGGTGGGGGACTTCCTGGGGGCCTTCGCCGCCGTGTCCCCCGCCGTGCTGCGTCACGTGGTCAACATGGCCGACGGCAACGGCAACACGGCGCTGCATTACAGCGTCTCGCACTCCAACTTCCAGGTGGTGAAGAAGCTGCTGGACGCAGGTGAGCGGAGACTTCTGGACGGACTGGAGACGGACCGGAGACCCTGATCGGGACGGACTTCATACGGTGTGTGTGTGTGTGTGTGTGTGTGTGTGTGTGTGTGTGTGTGTGTGTGTGTGTGTGTGTGTGTGTGTGTGTGTGTGTGTGTGTGTGTGTGTGTGTGTGTGTGTGTGTGTGTGTGTGTGTGTGTGTGTGTGTGTGTGTGTGTGTGTGTGTGTGTGTGTGTGTGTGTGTGTGTCAGACGTGTGTAACGTGAACCAGCAGAACAAGGCCGGCTACACGCCCATCATGCTGGCGGCGCTCGCCGCCGTGGAGACGCCGCGGGACATGAGCATCGTGGAGGAGCTGTTCACCAAGGGGGACGTCAACGCCCGGGCCAGCCAGGTCAGTGCCGGAGGTCAAGGGTCGAGTCCCTCTCATCAGGAAACGGGCAGGCGCTCTGCCGCCGCCCAGTGGCGACGGCAGGAAGCGCTTCATCGCAGCTGTCCGTCCGCAGGCCGGCCAGACCGGGCTGATGCTGGCCGTCAGCCACGGCCGGATGGACATGGTGCGCGCCCTGCTGGCTCACGGCGCCGACGTCAACGTCCAGGACGACGAGGGCTCCACGGCGCTGATGTGCGCCAGCGAGCACGGCCACGTGGAGATCGTCAAGCTGCTGCTGGCGCAGCCCGGCTGCGACGCCACGCTCAGCGACAGCGTGAGTGAGGCGGCCGGGGGCGGGGCTTACGTTCCAGTGTTTTTGATGTGGCGCCCCCCGCTGGTCGGCCGCGACGATGAGACCTGATGTTGTCCCGCTCTGTCCTCAGGATGAGAGTAACGCCCTGTCCATCGCTCTGGAAGCAGGACATAAGGACATCGCCGTGCTGCTTTACGCACACGTCAACTTCTCCAAAGCCCAGTCTCCGGTGAGTCCCGGATTTGAACCGTCGCCTTTAGAGGACGGCTTCTTCACGAGCAGGACGTTCCCCTTCAAATGGCTTTGCAATGTGGTTTTCCTGCTTTATTAAACCCCCCCACCCCAACAAACCCCCCTGAGTGAACCTGCTTGGCTCCTGAAGCGGCTCAGTCGCCACCTGGTGGCACCGAGTGGGATTACAACACTCAACCGGTGAAATTCAGAGTATGGATCACCTCACGGTGGTTTGGTGGGTTTCATGCTAACGGTGTGTTAGTGGTATGTTAGTGGTATGCTAGCGGCGTTAGCTGTGTTTTCTGCGTTAGCAGTATTAGCTGTGTTAGCAGCATTAGCAGTGTTTGCAGCATTAGCTAAATTAACTTGGTTAGCGGCATTAGCAGGGTCAGCAGCACTAGCTGTGTTAGCAGCATTAGCAGTGTTTGCAGAATTAGTGAAATTAGCTTGGTTAGCGGCGTTACCAGGGTCAGCAGCGCGAGCTGTGTTGGCTGTGTTAACAGCATTAGCGGCGTTAGCAGTGTTAGCAGTCGTAGCTCTGTTAGCTCATTTTTCAGGTGAAGTATTTGCCGTGTCACTTTCCGGTGATTCGTCTCTCGTAGGGAACGCCGCGCCTCGGCAGGAAGACGTCCCCGAGTCCCACCCGGAGGAGCATGTTCGACTAAACTCCGCCCTCCTCCACCCACAAACCCCCACTGCTGCTAGACAAGGGACTTCCTCCCAATCAACCAATGAGATTCCTGCGTTCGTGTCAGATGATGAATGTAGCGGCTGAAGCACTGGAGCTCTGCTAACCCCATGTTCTCCCTGCTCCTGCTCTCTGTTGATCATTGTAGAGCGCCGAGGCGTGTGGAGTTGTGATTTCTGGAGGAATCACTTCCTGAGTGTAAATAATCCTGATTAATCCGATTCTCTGGATGGAGTCGATCAGCGTCTGGACCTCCGCTTTTATATGAATCCTTTGTATTTAAACACAAATCAGTATTTTGAATATTTGCTGTAACGACTTATTGATCGGTGAAGTGATGTATTTATCGGAGCCTAGTTTTTCCAGACGGTGGACGTTCTCCGTGTGATGGACGTTCTCCGTGTGATGGACGTTCTCCGTGTGGTGGACGTTCTCCTGTGTGGTGGACGTTCTCCGTGTGGTGGACGTTCTCCGTGTGGTGGACGTTCTCCGTGTGGTGGACGTTCTCCCGTGTGGTGGACGTTCTCCGTGTGGTGGACGTTCTCCTGTGTGGTGGACGTTCTCCGTGTGGTGGACGTTCTCCGTGTGGTGGACGTTCTCCCGTGCGGTGGACGTTCTCCGGACGGTTCTCCCACTGCCTCTCTGCTGTAACATTCAGTATTCAGAGCTGCTGACTTTCATCTTCCAGTGAGAATTGAAGTGCCTGAATCGTTTTATGTAACAAACATTCATTAAAGACTTTAAATCCAGCCGTCGTCTCGTGTTTCTCTCAGCAGTTTACTTCTCGGATTTCACAAACTCCAACAGATTAGATGATTTCTACTCGTTCAAAGGTTTCAGAGAAACGTAGAGCTCAAAGTCCCCAGCAGAGGAATGAGAGGAACACCTGGAGAACGGTTCTACAGAAAGTCTCCTCTGTTCATGTTCCCGTTGAAACAAAGACGAATTGAAACTCTGACAAATTAACGTTTGAAACCAGTTGAAAGAAGAAAGTCTTTAAAGCGATACTTCAACATTTTGGCAAATTGGCCCATCTAGGGCAATTCGGTAGTCATTTAGAACAGCCTACTTACTTTTTTGTGAGGGCGAGTTGTTTATTCAGCGGTGGGTCTGAGGAGAGCTTCACGGCGGACATAATGGAAGTGGACGGTACAGTTGCTTCCCTCGTCAAACTCATCAAATCCACAATCCAACAACCCCAAAACACTCGGGTGGACACGTTATAATCCGCACATTCACTACGCTGTGAAACACCAACAAATAATATTGTAGCGTTACGACATTGAAGCAAATACTGGGAACTACTTTTTCTTTTTAAATCACTACGCCCAGACGCCATGTTTAGTAAGTAGTTCCGTTTTAGCAATCTTCGCAAAAAACGCTCAATCTCGTAATTTTGCATTAATATTTCACAGCGTAGTGAATGTGCGGATTATAACGTGTCCACCTTGGATTGTGTATTTAATGAGTTTGACGAGGGAAGCAACTGTACCGTCCACTTCCATTATGTCCGCCGTGAAGCTCTCCTCAGACCCACCGCTGAATAAACAACAGCTCGCCCTCACAAATAAAGTAAGTAGGCTGTTCTAAATGACTACCGAATTGCCCGAGATGGGCCAATTTGCCAAAATGTTGAAGTATCGCTTTAAGATACAGAGTCTGTTTCCTGAAGGCTCCGCCTCGCCTCTCTGCCGCTCAGGGTTTGGTATTTCTGACCAACCCGGGCTGAGCCATGCTGGTCCCGGTCCCGGTCTTCATGCTGGTCCTGGTCCTGGTCTTGCTCAGACCACTTCCTCTCTGTGGCGCCGTCTCCTCGTGTTTGGTGGTTGAATGGAGCAGAAGCTCGCCAGCAGCCCTGCAGTGGAAAGACTGTGTGATCGGGCGGCGGACTCACCGATCGGGCAGCGGACTCACCGATCGGGCGGCGGACTCACCGATCGGGCGGCGGACTCACCGATCGGGCGGCGGACCCACCGATCAAGCGGCGGACCCACCGATCGGGCGGCGGACCCACCGATCGGGCGGCGGACCCACCGATCAGGCGGCTGACCTACTGATCGGGCGGCGGACTCACCGAGCCACCGCAGGCTGACTGTCCTCTGCGGTGGAGCGAAGGCGTCTGAGCAGGACCTCCAGCAGCTTCAGCATCAGCTGCTTCCACCCGAGCAGCGAGTCCGGGCTGCAGTCCGGACCGGGAGGCGCCTCCTGGGGGGGAGGAGTGGAGGGTCAGCGAAGGCCGCCGCCCACAGGGCGGCGCTGAAGAGTCAGCTGGTGACCGACATGCTGGCTGCGTCACGTTCCCTGAAAGTCTTCCTCTGAAAGGCGGAGCTCCCGTTACCGTCAGGGCGTGCTGCAGCCCGAGAGCGGCCTCCTCCGTCACGCTCTTCATCCTGAAGCTCCGCCCCCTCGCCTCCTCAAGCTCCGCCTCCAGCCGCCTCATGCGGTCTCCGTCTGCCCGGCGCTGCTCGGTGAGAGACGCCTGCTCCCGCCTGCCGAGACCACAGCCGGCGGAGGCCTCGTCAGAGGGGGCGTGGCTCAGTGACGACAACGTTTGAGACGAGCAGCATGTTCTACCTGAGCTCCTCTGTCTCCGCCTGCAGCTCCGCCCTCCTGCTCTGGACCTGCTCTGTCTGCTGCTTCCAGACTTCCTGCTCCGCCTGCAGCTGCCGACACTTCTCTGTGAGCTGCTCCACCACCTGACGGAGAGGAAGCGCGCTATTTAATCCATCAAAGTTTGAAAAGCTTCAGGGTTTTTTTTTCCGGTCACCTTCTTGCGGATGCAGCTGGTTCGAGTCGTCTCGCTGAGCATCTGCTCCAGAACCTCCAGGTCCACGCTGAGCCGGCGCCTCCCGTCCCGTAGGGCGGCGTTCTCCTCCGTCAGGACCTGCACGTGCTGGGACAGCCGGCCGAGGCGCTCCTTCACCTCCAGGTTCTCCTGCAGGGCCAGCCTGGTGCTCTCCGGAACCTTCTGCTCCACCTGCTGCTGCACCTCTGCAGCCATGGCCGTCATGTGGAGCTCCAGCTGTCTCTCCAGTCTCCATGAGGACGAAAAGGAGACGAGACTCGTCTTCCAGCTGTACGCTCCACGCACCATACACATCAACACTGCAACATCTGGACTTCTGCACATCTGGACCAACGTCGGCAAACAGGACGGCCAAGGAAGACCAAGACCAAGACCAGGTTTTCCTCTGGAGTCTGAAACCAGGATCCAGGACACCATCTGGATCTCAACTGAACCAAGACCAAACAGCCGAACAAGAAAAAAAACGTCCAACTAACCAACCAAACACCCAACTGACCAAATGATCAGCAGATCAATCAGTCAACCAGCTAACCAGTCACCAATAGAGTAAATGACTGATCAATGATCCAACTGACCAAAGTGAGCAAACAAGCAACCACGAATCATCAACCAACTAAAGCAAGCGACCAACCAACCAACCAATCATCCAACCAATTGAATGACCAGAAAATCGATTGACCAACCTGCTAACCAACCAACAAACTGATGGAGCAACCAACCAACCAACCAACCAAACAATCAAAGCAAGTTACTGACCATTCCAACAAAACAGCAATGCCAGCGTACCCCTCGTGGGGGAAGGAGATGAGTTCTTAATAATCTCTGTTCTTCAGTTGTAACACCCGAATGAAACATTTTCTACTTCCAACATCAGGGATGATCTTCGAACTACCTCCTGTGCCAAGCTGAGGGTCTTCAACCCGCCTCTGTAGCCAAGTCAGTTCAGTAGTCTCATTCCTGACCGATTTCTGAAGCAACCATCGATTCAGTGAAGACTGCACTGGGATCCTCTGTTCTGAGTTTTTAACTCCATCAGTGGAACAGAAACTGCTGTCAAGTTTCAACAGGTCACAGTCCTCCACCTGCTGACGGAGACTCTACCTCCTCTTCTCCATCAGTGCTTTCATCTCCACACTGTGAACGTCGTCTCTGTGCTCCACCTTCTGACTGGCCAGCTGCTTCTCCATCGACTCCACCCGACCCATCAACTCCTCCCTCTGCTCCTGGAACTGCTGCAGACCGGCCAGCGTCTCCGCTGCAAGAGACGGAGGGGGTGGAGTCAAAACGAGGGATGCATCAATACTGGCACCGATACATGATCTAGTACCGATACCAGTGGTCGTTATCGATACCAGAGTACCGATACCAGGCCGAGTACCGATACCAGAGTATCGATACCACATGCTGGTATCGGTACTCGACCCGGTATCGGTACTCGACCTGATATCGGTATCAGACGCTGGTATCGGTACCAGACCAGCGTCCGGTATCGGGTCCAATACTGAACAGAGTACTCATGTCATGAAAACCTCCCGATGCAACCTGGAGAGTTTTACAGGACGTCACCACACGCGATGCTACATGCTACATGCTAACCATGATTAAAGTCTGACTGATTCACTCATTAACAGCGAACTCCAGGTGAGTCCACACGGAGGGGGGCGACGTAGCGTCCACACGGAGGCTGATGGAGGCAACTCAGCATCATCATAATGTTTCACACTTGTTAGTTTTATGGACGGCTGAATGTTAAGAGTTTCAGTAGAAGATTGATCACATCGAGAACTTCTAATCATCATTTCATCATTAATCAAATTCTAAGACCTTTTTCAGCTTCACCTCCTGAGGAATTTACTTTCATTATATATATATATATATATATATATATATATATATATATATATATATAATTATATGTATGTGTGTGTGTGTGTGTGTGTGTGTGTACTCCAATCACAAAAAAACGGACACCCATCATGAAAACACACAAAACACACACAGGCTCTCAAAACACACTCCAAACACAAGTGCAGAAAACACACGCCAAACATTCAGTTCACAAGCATAGAACACAAAAGACACACATCCTTCCATCCTGTCGTCCCAGTGCATTCTGGGTAGCAGTGAAAGTGACCAGCATCAGTCTCACCCAGTGACCGGTTCTCTGAGCGGAGTGCGTCCACGCGGCGCTGCATGTCCTGCGTGAGGAGGTCCTGCTGCCGCCGCAGGTCGTCCCCGTCCCGCTGCGCCGCCCGGCTCTGGTCCTGCAGGCGCTCCAGCAGCTGCTCCGCCTCCGCCTCCTTCTGCAGCAGCAGGCGCTTCAGGTAGGCCGCCAGGTCCCGCTTCTCCTCCTCCAGAGCGCCGCGCTGGCACGCCAGGGCCTGGTTCTGCTGCCACAGGTCATCACATCTCCGCTGGCAGCTGCAGGAGGAGCCGAGAGACGTTCAGGGGCCTGACCTGGGCCTGGGCCTGGGTCTGGGTCTGGACCTGGGCCTGGGCCTGGGCCTGGACCTGGGTCTGGACCTGGGCCTGGGCCTGGGTCTGGACCTGGGTCTGGGTCTGGACCTGGGCCTGGGCCTGGGCCTGGACCTGGGTCTGGGTCTGGACCTGGGCCTGGGCCTGGGTCTGGGCCTGGACCTGGGTCTGGGTCTGGGCCTGGGTCTGGGCCTGGGTCTGGGTCTGGGCCTGGGTCTGGGCCTGGGTCTGGGCCTGGACCTGGGCCTGGACCTGGGCCTGGACCTGGGTCTGGGTCTGGGTCTGGGTCTGGGCCTGGGTCTGGGTCTGGGTCTGGGTCTGGGTCTGGATCAGGTCCAACCTGCCAGTCCAAACTGAGGGTGAAACGTGAGCCACGGCAGATATGAAGCTTCTAACACACACAAAGACAACACCTACAAAAACACTCACATGCACACACGCACGCTCAAACCGCAAACCCACAAAACACCATTGGAAACAGACACACACACATGCATGTTCACCAACGCAAGCAACACACACTCAGCTGAAACGCACGCACACACCCAAAGCAACAACACAAACACACAACCAGTGTCGGGCAAGTTTCTTTAAAAAAGTAATTACTTGTAGTTACGTGTTAGTTTCTCAACAAAACGACTGAGTGACAGTAATTACTTGGCAAAGAAACTTCTGCATGATTTAAAAAAAAGAGTTTTAATAAAGAACTTGGATCCCCTCCTAATGGAACTTTAAAGGTGCATTAAGGAGTTTGCGCGTTTTATGCGAAACAGTGCCCCCTGCAGGCCTTGGGCGTAATGCAGCTTAGTGAAAAACTCGTCCCTGTGGCTCGCGTGCACGGAAGAGGGGAACTCCTTCCTCGCTCGTTTAGTAGCGCTCAAGTAAGATGTAAGTGTCTTCTACCTGGTGGAGTCTGTGTGGAGCTGCAGTGCTGGAAGCCAGTCTGTTCTGACTTTCTGGAAGATCCTGCTCAGTTGTTGCTCACTAAGCCTCTGGCGGAGTAATGGCGGATAAAATGAAACCTAACAAGCGGGAGCGCGCATTACGTCATTCCTTTCAAATTCTCCCCAAAAAAATTCTGCCGCCAGACCGGCACTATGACTTTCAAGTGACAATTTAGCGCTGTTAGAGGTACTTGTAATGAATATGTCAGGGCACATTGTACACATCATTAAAAATGTGTAACATATTTATGGTGGAAAATAAGTATTTTTAAGGCTGTAAAACTCCTTAATGCACCTTTAAGATGCATCTTCAGTTATTATAAAACTGAATATATGATGAATGAAATAAATGGACACTTGAAAGAATAAACAAACAAAACACTGCATCAGTTTAAATTATTCTGATGTTGCTGTGAGAATATGAGACAAGACACCAACCAGATTTCATTTCAGGCTGATCAGGCTCACTGTGTGTCTCTGTCACTTTGTTCCTACAGGGTTTCTCCTTGCTCCGTGATGACGTCATTTAGAACGTTCCTGACTGAGGAGTTGCAACAATGTATCATTTTAAATTAAATGACATCATCACCTAATTTGACCTAGATATGCAAATGAGCCGATATGTAAATTGGACGCTGATTGGCGGGATAAAGCGGAGTCAGGCTCGTGTTCACCAGCTGCTTGAAGCTGTGGAGAGAAGGAAGTCGTTCCAGTGGAGGGAGACAGCGTGAGGTGCGCGTGTTCCAGATGTGTCACCTGTCCAGCTGCTCGGACAGATGTGTGATCTGGATCAGGAGCAGGTCTCTCTCCGCCCGGTCCGGACCCGGTTCTTCTCCGGGACTCGTCTTTCTCTCTGTCTTCTTCTTTTCGTCCTCTTTCTCTTGCTCTTTCTCTTTCTCTCCGGGCTTCTTCTCTTTCTTTTTGGGCATCGTGTCGACTGAAGTGACTTTGTTCCCCGGACACCGGACAAACTTACAGCGTTGCTAGGTAACAGCTGCCTTCAGGGACTGCTGGGAAAATCCGCTTTTTCCTGACGGGACACTTTTAATTCCGTGGGTTAAACTTTACTCTGAAAACACACAAAACACACAAAACACACAAAACACACACACCTTGAGACAGGAGCGCGCGTGATCATTAATGTTTGCTGCAGAGACAGGAACTGACTGAGTCACAGGCGTAATTTACGTCGGCTTGGTGGGTTATGAAAACCCGCGGGCCTCTTGTGGTGAAATCCTGTCCCACCACACTGCCGACGATTTTTGTGTTTGTTTTTTGTTTGTTTAAATCCGAGGCAGGATGAGCGCAGCAGCCGCTTCTCTCCGGCCAGAGGCGCCGCTGCACACAGGGCCCCGAGCTGAAGGGGGCCCCGAGGGACGGCTGACATCAGTCACTTTCAATGACAAATTAAAGGCGCTACACCAGACGCTGCAATGACAGCGTGTCGAAAATCCCCCGTATGGGGCCCTCTCCGAGTACTCACCGGTTTGGCAGATATCAGCGCCGGGAACGTGCCTGATGCGGCCCCACTGCTACCCGGCTTGCATCAGAGCAGGGCCGGTGACGGAAGACTGTTGGAGTTGGACTCAGTGAAGAACTGGTTAAAAAATTAAGTTAAGATTTAAAAAAATACTGACTGTCAGAGCCATTTTTGTGTTGTGTGTTTTATTTTATGTCTGTTTCTCTGTTGTGCTGTGATCTTCCCGCCACTGGGGGGCGTCCCTGCTGTGTTCTCGTCCGGCAGGTGACGCTCTCAGGTGTGACTGATGATTCTCTGGTGTCTCGTTTAAAAAACTACACGGAACAAGCATCTGCAGAGAAAAGGCTAAAGGTTAAAGGCTGAGAGAGAAACGAAACCTGCTGCAGGATTACCGGGACGAAACGTCAAAACCTCCTCATCCTTCAAGAGCTTGTTTGACTTTTCCAAAAGCAGACCGTGACTTCAGAACGGTTTAAAACTCAGCAAAGTACGTAGAAATAATTTAAGATAGAATGAATCTGTTAAAAAGGTTCATGGAAGTAAGATGACTTCATTTGAGACTTTCCCTGAATGATTCCACTGTTGCTCTGTTCCTAGTTTCAGTTTAACAATATGAGGAATTGTCATTATTTTAAATGCATCATGGAATGTGGAGTTGTTGATTTTCCGCAGGTAGAGATTTATTTGTTTGTTGAGCCATTTGTCTTATTTCTGTTCTCTAGAGTATTGACTGTTGCGCGATTTTGCCACTTGATGGCAGTAGTTAGACTCAGATTGCATATTTTGGACATTGGATAACAAACCATTACAGACGGAATCATTGACTTTCTTGAAATGTCCCTGTTTGTTTTCTTTTCTAAAAAACGGATTCTAATCTTAATGGAAGTTCCATCCAGACGCAGAGGAGACGGATTCACACACAGTCCAGAGTTCCGTTAGTATTTCCTGTCTTTCAGCTTCAGTGAGACAACAATTCAAAAATGTAAGAAAACAGTCTAAAGGGAAGCCGAGGTTCACTGAGACGGTTCAGTAAAAATAATAAACAGAAAAGAACAGGTGGAGGCGACTGCAGTTCTGGTATCTCTTATCAAACAAGTTGTGGTCTCACTGTAGTCCAGCTGTAGTCCAGCTGTAGTCTCGCTGTCGTTTCGCTGTAGTCTCACTGTCGTCCAGCTGTAGTCCTACTGTAGTCTCGCTGTCATTTCACTGTAGTCCAGCTGTAGTCTCGCTGTCGTTTCACTGTAGTCTCACTGTCGTCCAGCTGTAGTCCTACTGTAGTCTCGCTGTCATTTCACTGTAGTCCAGCTGTAGTCTCGCTGTCGTTTCACTGTAGTCTCACTGTAGTCCAGCTGTAGTCCAGCTGTAGTCTCGCTGTCATTTCACTGTAGTCCAGCTGTAGTCCAGCTGTAGTCTCGCTGTCATTTCACTGTAGTCTCGCTGTAGTCCAGCTGTAGTCCAGCTGTAGTCTCGCTGTCGTTTCACTGTAGTCTCGCTGTCGTCCAGTTGTAGTCCTACTGTAGTCTGGCTGTCGTTTCCTCCTTGATGACCTCGTTCCTCGCCGTCGCTGGCAGGTTTTGTTTTGAAGCAGGAAGCTGCGGCTGTTCAGAGCTCTGATCAGTCTGATTGTCAGGAATTACACCTGCAGTGTGACGCGTTGCTCCTTCAGAATATTCTCCGATGCCCGGGGTCAGCTCGGGGTCAGCCCGGGGTCAGCTCGGGGTCACGCTCCGGCCTCACAGTGGAAAAGGTGCTGGGTTCAAATCCCGGCCCAGGCCTTTTCCTCGTAGAGTTTGCATGTTCTCTCCTTGTGTACTCGGGTTTCTGCCCACAGTCCAGAAGCTTCACATGCGGCTGTGTGTTTGTGTGTGTGTGTGTGTGTGTGTGTGTGTGTGTGTGTGTGTGTGTGTGTGTGTGTGTGTGTGTGTCTTGATGGTTACAGGAAGTGACTTTGCTGTCCTGCTCGTTAAAGTGTGTTACATCCCCGCTAACCGTCCTCCGCCAATGGAGGGTGGCGGCTTCCTGTCTCGGTTGACCGCCTCACATTCAGCAGCTGGTCGTCCCTCCTCCGTTCGGCTGAGCAGTACCCCCCCCCCCCCCCCCGTAGCCCCCCCCCCCCCCCCCAATAAACCCACTGGACTCACAAAGAGACCTGAAGGTTAATTTAGTTTCAGCTCAGTCGAGCTTACAGATGAGTTTAAGGTGAAGACGTTTAAGGAGTATTTTACTGCATGGGGGGGGGGGGCGTCGCCCCCGACAACCAGAGGACTTCTTCTGTTAATATTTTTTATTGTTTTCATTTATAGAAACATTCACATGTGTATTTGTGTTTTTCCGCACTTACTGTGTTTCTGTTGGTGGAACTGATTTAGTGTTCATGCTTTATGAACATTTTATATTTCTATATTTGTCTCATGGATATGAAGGACCCCCCCCACCCCACCCCACCCCACCCCACCCCACCCCACCCCATCCTCGATCTGTGCGCCCCTGCATGCTGCTGCAGCCACTGGCCTTCCACAGGTTCTAGACTCCAGGCTCCAGGTTCTGGACTCCAGGCTCCAGGTTCTAGACTCCAGGCTCCAGGCTCCAGGTTCTAGACTCCAGGCTCCAGGTTCTAGACTCCAGGTTCCAGGTTCTAGACTCCAGGCTCCAGGTTCTAGACTCCAGGCTCCAGGCTCCAGGTTCTAGACTCCAGGCTCCAGGCTCCAGGTTCTGGACTCCGGGCTCCGGGCTCCGGGCTCCGGGCCGGGTGGGGGGGGGGGGGGGGGGGGGGGAGTTGCTGACCTTATATCCTGCTTCCCGCCCCAGCGGCTCAGTCCGGAGCTCCAGCCGGGCGGACGCACCGCTCCCCTCCTCCCTCCTCCTCCTCCTTCAGCCATGAGTAAAGACCGGCAGGCCAAGCAGGTCCCGGAGCTCCCGGGGCCGCTGTCCCCGACCAAGGGCCACAACAAGTCCCCCAGGATGCCCAAGTGCTCCCGGTGCCGCAACCACGGATACGTGTCTCCCCTGAAGGGCCACAAGCGCTTCTGCAGCTGTAGGGACTGCCAGTGCGCCAAGTGCAAGCTGATCGCCGAGAGGCAGCGCGTCATGGCGGCCCAGGTGAGCGGGGGGCCCGGGGGGCCGGGGGAGGCCCGGGGGGCCCGGGGGGCCGGGGGAGGCCCGGGGGGACCGGGGGGCCCGGGGGGCCGGGGGAGGCCCGGCCGGGGCCCGGAAGCCCCGGGGGTCCGGGGGGTTCGGGTCGGGGCAGGCCGGGCCGCGGGGGTCCCGGGCGGGGAGCGGACCGTGGGGCCCGCGGGGGCCCGGGGGGGCCCGGGCCGAGGCCTCCAGGCGGGGAGCTTCTGCTTCCAGCAGCCCAGGCTTTCTCTTACCAGTCCGGATGTTCTTCCGGCTCCTTTAAAACGTGTTTTCATGTTTTCTTTATTCCTAAACTCGCTGAATAAATCGTGTAAAATGTTTCCAGCTGCAGTTCCATCAAGCTAGCAGCTAATTAGCCTCAAACATCTAATTAATGAGCAGAAAATGAGAATCTCTGAACTCCTCAGAGCGTTTCAGCTCTGAAACCTTCTGCTTGGGGTCAAATCTGAGTTGGGTCAGTTTGTTTTTCACCTCTTTGACTTGTGTTTGTTTTGTTCTTCATTTCTCGGTTGTTTATTCTTCTGTTCTTTGTTTGTTTCTAACCATGCAGTCTGAGCTGTTTGTGTTTTCTCTTGACTTTCTCGGTCCTTGTTTGTGTTTCTGTGTTTTTGTTTGTTTTTGTACAGTTTGTGTTTCATGTCTTTCAGATTTGTTTGTTTCTGCTTCTTCCTTCCCTTCATACCTGCTCATCGCTTCATGTAGTTTGTATTGTTTAGACTTGTTCTTGTTATTTTCTCCTGTTTGTTTGTTTGTGTAAATCCTGACATCAGTGTCATGTTTACCCTCTTGTTTGCGTTGTTTGTGCATCCAGAGTTTCTGTTTATTTTGATTTCCTCTTCTTCTGTTTCTTCAGTGTGTTTGTTGTTAATAGATGTTTTCTGTTTGTTTGTATTTTCTAATTGTTTGTTTTCTTTTTCATGTTTGTTTGTGAAGTGTGTATTGAAAAACTCCTGCTTTATCTTTTTATAAACTTGTGCTGCACACAGTGCAATATTACAGATGTGTTTTTTATTCCCTAAAGGTTGTATTTGTTATTTTTCCGTGTGACGGATTTTATTTACGAAACTTGTCTTCATCGAGAAAAGTGTTATTTTTTGTGTTAAATGATTTATTGGGTGCTCAGAAAGAGGCTTTTCTTCCAGTGGAAGCTGAAAGGCTGAGGCTCCGTCGGCCGTCTTATCTCCTCCAGCAGGTAATTCCCCGGCGGTCTTTGTTCTGGGCGCAGGGAGGAGCCGCCGGCCGGCGTTCGGCCTCCCGGGGAGGCCGGCCGTCGGATTCATGACGACCCTGAAGGTTTCACACGTTCAGACTCCGTCCGGTTATTTACGTCTCGTTTTCCACCGCCGCCCGACACTTTGTATCGTCTGTTTTCTGGACTGTGGCGAAGGCGCTCGCCGCCGCTCAGACTTGCTGCTGTGAACGTCATTAAATGCTTTATTTATTCTCTGTTTCGGAAAATGTATTTGTGATTTCTTTTTTTCCTTGTATGAAAGCTCAGAAACACGATTGATCCTCTGTGTTTTGAGTTTCCTGTTTGGTCTGAGATCAGTGCAGTCGCTTAATGACGGTTTTGAACTTTCAGATTCGGCCCTCCAGATAACAGTGCTCTTTCTCTTTCCACCACAACCCTGTTTCCATGACGACGACGCCCAAAGACACTGGAAACAACTGTATTCAAAACACAACTCTGCCTCCATTGAAACGGCGGGAAATACCACATTTCTGAAACTCTGATCCAGGTCCTGGTCCAGAGTCTCCTGGTCCTGGTCCAGATTCTCCTGGTCCAGAGTCTCCTGGTCCTGGTCCAGAGTCTCCTGGTCCTGGTCCAGAGTCTCCTGGTCCAGATTCTCCTGGTCCTGGTCCAGAGTCTCCTGGTCCTGGTCCAGATTCTCCTGGTCCTGGTCCAGAGTCTCCTGGTCCTGGTCCAGATTCTCCTGGTCCAGACTGTCCTGGTCCTGGTCCAGAGTCTCCTGGTCCTGGTCCAGATTCTCCTGGTCCTGGTCCAGATTCTCCTGGTCCAGATTCTCCTGGTGCTGGTCCAGATTATCCTGGTCCTGGTCCATAGTCTCCTGGTCCAGATTGTCCTGGTCCTAGTCCAGAATCTCCTGGTCCAGAGTCTCCTGGTCCTGGTCCTGGTCCAGATTCTCCTGGTCCTGGTCCAGAGTCTCCTGGTCCAAATTGTCCTGGTCCTAGTCCAGAATCTCCTGGTCCAGATTCTCCTGGTCCTGGTCCTTGTCCAGAATCTCCTGGTCCAGATTATCCTGGTCCTGGTCCATAGTCTCCTGGTCCAGATTGTCCTGGTCCTGGTCCTGGTCCTGGTCGTTCCGGTGTTCAGTCCACCCGTCTCGGAATGTTCCCTTTAGAAGCGGAACTCGGTTTTCTGCTGCAGCGTCTGGAACCTGAGCCGGACCGACGGTGAAATCGCCGCGGTTCTCGAGGTTTTCACGTTCTGCGGTTTCCAGAGAACGCTCTGAGGTTCCCTGGATGTTTTTAATTCAGAACTGCTTGATTCTGAATTTAAACAGGAATAAAAAGAAGCCAAGTAGCTAATTTGTAGAAGATAATCAGCAGATGACGTGACAGCAGGCGGTGTGTGTGTCCCTGATGTCCCTCTGATGTCCCTCTGATGTCCCTCTGATGTCCCTCTGATGTCCCTCTGATGTCCCTCTGATGTCCCCGGGCCAGGTGGCGCTGCGGCGGCAGCAGGCCCAGGAGGAGGAGCTGGGGATCTGCAGCCCGGTGGCGCTGGCCGGGCCGGAGGTGCTGGTGAAGAACGAGGTGGCGGCCGACTGCCTGTTCTCGGCCGAGGGACGGTCCCCGACCCCGTCCGGCGCCGGCGCCTCGTCTCTGGCCGCGTCAGGTGGGGCGGACCACGGTTTAGACCACACACACACACACACACACACACACACACACACACACACACACACACACACACACGGTGTACAAAAAAAGGGAAACGCCTGAAGCTGCGGCTTTAGGGAGAAAAAGAAAAGTTGCGTTTTGTCTCCCGTTTCCATGGAGACGGAGCGTTTTCCATCAGGCCAGAGGAAACGGGGGCTTCTTCACCCTCTGGACAGAGCAGGACGCCTGTCCACGAGCGCCGTGCGCTGGACTGATCACACGCTGGAAGTTCCTCGGCCCACGCGGTGGCGATCTGACCAGCGTCCAGCCTCGGCCCCTCTGCAGCGGTTCGATGCCCCGCTGTGGCTCAGGTGGTGCAGTGGTCATCCCTCGATTGGAGATCATATGTTCGATTCTCCATCTACACATGTCAGAGTGTCCTTGAGCAAGGCACTGAAGCCCAGACTGCTCCCAGTGGACGGCCGGAGCTCCTGCATGGCTGCTGCTGTGTGAATGTGTGTGAATGTGTGTGAATGTGTGTGAACGTGTGAACGTGATGAACAGTGTGAAGCTCAGTGAGAGCTGCAGCCCGGAGGTCTGGATTCAGGATCTGAATGGACTCTTTCAGAAATGCCTGGAAACAAACCTGTTATGGCCTGGTTTCACCTGGTCTGGCCTGGTCTGGCCCCGTGATGCCCGGCCTGCTGCGGATGGTCTGTGTCTCAGGTTCTGGTTCTAGGTGGTCTCAGACCGTTGACTCTTCTGAAACCCTCCTCCAGTCCGGGTCCCGTCCCGCAGACGGTCTCTGAGGTTCCAGGATGACCTTCGGGTTCTGAGCTGAGACCCGTCTCTGAAAGTGGCAGTCTGGAGTTTTATCACGCGGCGGCCGATTGATTCGGTGACATCGGCATGGGAGCGTATCCTTGACTTGTGTCCAGGAGGTTCTGCGGAGGCAGGCACAGATACGGCGTTCCCTCCGGCCCGATAGCGCACGGCAGGAGGCGGAACGCCGCCGCGGTCAAGGCTGCCGGCGCGGCGCTGGCTCGGCAACAGAGAGACCACGGTTCGAGACGGGGAAGAGGAGTGGAGCACTCGGCGACTCGCCGATGACAAGCGGCAGGAACAACACACGGCGTTATCTGGCGTCCCGCCGGGGCACGCCGTCTCCGTCCAGCCAGAGACCGCGGCCTGCCTGGGAAGAATGTGGCCTTGCTGATAAAGAAAGGCTCAGCAGATAGAGGAGCGGCCACGGCCTGATGGCTGGCGTGCCGGCCGCCGCCTGCAGAGGGCGCCGTTGACAAGCTGACGGTGTGAGAGACTGATCAGACACTGAAACACACACGCGCGCACACACACACACTGAACTCTGTACATGTTTCTGCTCTGTGGAAACTCAAACCCTCCCAGGTCGGTCCTGTTTTCACAGCATTGAAACACGTTATGCTGACGATTCCTGATTTATTGATCAGGCTGGAAATTTGCTTTAGTTCAGTGTGTTTTGCCCTCAGTTTGGACTTGCAGGCTCATTTCCCGTCTCGATTAACGCTCTTCCTTCTCCGTGTCTCTGTGAGCCAGGGAGCCGCTCGGCGTCCGCCTCCAGCCCGTCGGCCGCCGCCCGGCCTCACGGCGAGGGGGCGAGCGACCTGCTGCTGGAGAGCCCGTACTACAACTTCTACCAGCCGTCGCGCTATTCCACCTACTACGGCAACCTGTACAACTACCAGCAGTACCAGGTGAGCTGCGGCGTGCGTGTGTGTGTGTGTGTGTGTGTGTGTGTGTGTGTGTGTGTGTGTGTGTGTGGGCGCTGTCGGTCAAAATGAGCCCCAGCAGCCGGCTAGCGGCTAACAGTCGTGACTTACAGTCTTTTAAACGCCTGCTCTTCCTCACAGCTCCATGCCTGACCTCTGACCTCCAGACCGTTTCCAGCCGGTTCTCTGTGCGTTCGCTTCGCCTGACCGGCGCCGCTGGTTTTGTTTATTCTGTTATTATTCAAACGTGAAACTTGATGAGGATTTTCCCCGAGCGTCCAGATCTGGTCTGAAATCGGGATTTCACTTCGAGCCGCGGGGAGAAGTAGAGCTGAGGCTGAGGAGGAGGAGGAGGAGCTGATTGGCTCTGAAACTAGGAAGTGTGACAGTCTAGCCCCGCCCACCGGAGTTGTTCCATCCCGGAACTCTTATTTTGAAAGAAAAAAAAAAAACTTTCCGACATATTGTTTGAAGGGAAAGTTTCCTCAGTGACCGGTGACACATGGGATCGATGTTTATTGTTTTCATGGTGAATTTCTGACTCGTTGCACCTTTAAACTTCACAGAAAACACTTAAAGCAGAATTTATATTTTTGGCAACTAAAGGTTGATTTTGGCTTCTAAAAAATGTCTAAATTGATAATTGGGCAGTGGACCTTTTGGCCTGAAATGAAGTGTAACACACACGCACGTACGCACGCACGCACACACACACTGACACACGCGGAGTTGATATGGGTGTGAAATGTGTGTTAAGTTCTGTTCTCAATAGTCCTAAAAGGTTTGAAATTTGACTTGTTGAAACCTGTTCACGGTTTTTATCATAAGTGTGAAACTTTGCGGAGACGCAGAAACGGTGTGGAGTGGTCGCAAACGGCCGTTGATCCGGAGCGTTTGTCTTCCTTTGTGTCCAGCTGGCTCAGAGTTTGGACGGTTTTAAGGAAAACCTGATGGAGTCCTGCGTCAGAAAGACGAACGGCGTGGAAATGGAGCGTGACGGCGTTTCTGATCCCGTTTCTTTGAAGACTGCGGCAGGAGAGGAGCTCTGCCTCCTCAGGGGGCTTCGTCTTCAGGCGGCGCTCAGACGTTTCAGCAGTGAATTCAAATTCCACCCGATCGCCGTGATTTTAGAGATCGGACTGAATCTGAATGAACGGCGGCGAGTCTCCGGTGATCTGATGAGGTGTTTGTCTCCCCCTCCCCCCACCCCCCCTCCCCTGTATCAACATTCAGTTTTCGGGGTCGCTGCCTCCGCCAACCTGCCGGCGCCGAGCGGAGCCTGAATTGCAAAGGTTAATGGTATTGTCTGTCGGCGGAGCAGCGGAGCGCCACGCCTCAGCGCCCGGCCCGGAGAGCCCGGCACATTAATGCTAATCAGTTAGCGCTCTTTAGCATAATTTAGCCATCCCCCGGGGTGATTTATGATATTTCCCCCGGAGCTGTCAGCCTCAGAGGGCTCCTCGCCGCCGTCATTCACATTCCGGGAACGCCGTTTGTGTTTTTTTGTATTCCGCCTGACGGGCTTCAAACGCGCGGTTTGCAACAACTTCTGGTCAATCCGTCACGCGCGTCCGTGACGCTAACGGTAATTATCGGGAGGAGGGCCGATCCGGTCTCCTCTACCCGTCCTAAACCTCCGGGTTAACGGCCGATCCGCCTTTCCCGGGAGCCGTTATCCTTGAGTTACTCCGGCTCGATTTTGTCTCCATATTTGCTGCAGACTCTTTCAGAGTGAAGCGGGAAGAACTGCTCCTCGTTCAGGGATGCGTGTTCTCTCTGACTCGCCGTGTCTTATCTGATGCACCGCCGCCCACCGCCCCGAGAGGCCTGGTCCTTATCTGGCACCATCTCCTTGTCTGGAAGCGCCTCATCAGATCTGCATCCACCTGCATGACGGCCCCCCAGCCTGACGGGGGCCCCGCTGCCCCCCCGCCGTCCCCCCGCCGTCCGGGTCGCTGTGGGAAGAACTCGACGGTACCCGGCTCTGTTACGACAGGCGCTGACTTCAGATCAGCCTGATGGCTGAAGGAGGCGGCGGCTTTGGTCTGAGGCGGATCCAGAGGGGCTGAGAGAGGAGGGGGAGGCGGGACCGGCCAGGACCCCGAGAACACGGGAGGAACCCGAGTAGATCTGTCAAACTGTCCTTTTAAAATAAAGATACAAATTAAATCCAAACTCGGTGCATCCAAGAATCTAATCTGGATGTTAGAGGAGCAAGATGCTCTATAATCTGGATGTTGATGGACATGGTTTTATTAGGAGCTGAAACCAGCTGCTCTGGACTCTCAGTTCTCTGTCGGGACTCTCTCAGGTTCCTCTCTACCCTCTGGACCCCCTACTCTGTCTGGACCCTCAGGCCCCCCGGGCCTGGGTCTGTGTGCTGTCCTGGCCCTGGTTCTGGTCCTGGTCCTGGTCCAGAGTGTATCTTGAATAGCAGTGTATGAATCAGTCTGCCAGCCGCCGGGGAGCCGTCCTGCTGACGGATTACGGCCCGACACAAATCAAATTCCATAAAAACCAAATTGAAAACCGGCGCTGCGGCGCCGACGGCTCCTTTTAAAGTCCTCAGAGAGTCGGCGGCGGCGAGGTGGAGGCGAGGCGCGGCGCCTTTCTGCCCGTCGCCTGGGAATCTCTGAGGAGCGGAGAACGCAGAACGTTTAGATCACATTCAGAAACATTCACACGTGATCGCTGGTTGCAACTGTGATGTTATGGCGGCAGTAGCTCCGGCGTGAAGCGGAAATGAGGCCAGAGTCCCCGCTCCAGAGTCCCGGCTCCAGAGTCCCGGCTCCAGAGTCCCGGCTCCAGAGTCCCGGCTCCAGAGTCCCCGCTCCAGAGTCCCCACTCCAGAGTCCCCGCTCCAGAGTCCCGGCTCCAGAGTCCCGGCTCCAGAGTCCCCGCTCCAGAGTCCCCGCTCCAGAGTCCCGGCTCCAGAGTCCCGGCTCCAGAGTCCCGGCTCCAGAGTCCCCGCTCCAGAGTCCCGGCTCCAGAGTCCCGGCTCCAGAGTCCCGGCTCCAGAGTCCCGGCTCCAGAGCTGCAGGCAGGGTTCTAAAGGTTCTGGTCTGGCGTCGGGAATGGAAACACCATGAAAACCTGAGACTGCAGTGAATGATATTGTTCCGTCATGGAATGCTAACACCAAGGCTTTAGCACCGCATGACGTTTATCAGCGGTCGGCAACTGTCGGCCCGCGGACCAATTCTGGCCCGCCAGGTGATTTTGAGGATCCGAGGCGCCGGGTTCTCGGAGGACGTCCGTGAACTCGTCAGGATCCAGGTTCCTCCAGAACGCTGCGTTCAGGGACGCGTCGTAAAAGCTGCTAGCTTAACTACCCTCAGGCGCCTGCAGCCACCGTCACAACTGCTGCAGTTCCTCTGCCAGGCCTGTAGGCGGCGCTGTGACTCAGCCAGAAATACACCAGAGAAGAAGACACGGCGCTCCACGCTCCGCTGCTCTATAGACCAACACAGATCCAGAAGATGACGTCTCACAAAACCAGGAGCTTCTGCAGGACGCCGGGAAGACGGACTGAACATCTGGATTTCGGTCGTCCTCCTGTCCAGGAAAACCGGTCCGCTGTCCTCGTCTGGCTGCTCTGTTCGGCATGAGCCATCCAGGTGTTTTTGCGCGTGGTCCTGAGACGTCCGTCCGTCCAATCCAGATGTTTGTGTGTGAAGCAGATGCCCCACGGGGACGGGGGACGCCTCCCGGGACACAACGTGTCGTCTCAGTACCGGATGCACTCCTACTACCCAGCAGCCCCCTACCTGACCCCCGGCCTGCCCTCCAGCGCCTGCGTGCCGCCCTTCTTCAGCCTGGACGACAACAGCGGCTGCTCCGAGAGCATGGCGGCCGGTGAGTGACGAACACACACACACACACACACACACACACACACACCGCTCAGGCCCATAAACTTTTAGCCAGACTTGATCAACACTACATAGAAGGGAGGACTGCTCTCCGTCCAGCAGTCCATAAAACTCTTCTTCTCCTACTTTTCTCTACCTTTTCTTCGTACGGAGCTCTGAACGGCGTTCCCCGTCCGCCGCCCTGCTCTGCTCTCAGCCCCGTTTCCGGCTGTTATCGGCTTTCCTGCCGCCGCCCCCATCCGGGCTCCCCTCCAGTGAGCTTCCATCAGATTAGCAGGACTGCCGGTAAAACTGTTTGTGGAACTCGGTAAAGAAGGCGTGAAGTGTGACAGAGGAGGGAGGCGGGCCGGGACGCCGTGACGCTCGCCGCTCAGGTTACCCGACAGGAGGCGGCTCAGCAGGTGGTCCGATCGCCCTGCCAGGAGCCGAGCAGCTCCAGCGGTTCAGACGCCGTTTGGGCGCCGTTTGGGCGCCGTTCGGACGCCGTTCGGACGCCGTTCCACTCTTCAGCACTTTCCACAGAGAAACATTTCATCACATTAAAAATCTCAGTTTTTTTGAAACATTCCTCGTCCTGGAACTCGGTTTCTCCTGAAACGTTGCTGCTGCTCTGTCAAACGTCGTCGTTCCTGCAGCTCAAAGCGAGGATTTCGACGGCGAGGCTTCGTTTCCATGACGACCTCTCAAGTGAAAATACATCGTGGTTTCAGAGAAGTTTCACTTCTCCGTGACGGTGTTCTGAAAATGATGTCCGTTTCCAGAAACACCAACGGTGATGCTGTTTGTTTTTATCACAGAACCACACACACACACACACACACACACACACACACACTCACACGTGGGCAGAGAACAAGGTTCCACCTGGGAACCGTGTGTGTGTGTGTGTGTGTGTGTGTGTGTGTGTGTGTGTACGTGCGTGCATGCGTGTGTGCGTGCGCGTGCGTGTCCAGAAGGGGAAGCTGTTGCTGTTCAGCTCCTTCTCTGATTGGACGAAGTTTGAAGGTGGTGCAGAACTGCAGATTTGCTGATTCATCGATCAGCGTCACTTCGGAGGCGGAGCCAGCGGACGCCGTGGAAGTTCGACTCGCCAGAGTCCTGAAACCAGACTGGGAGATCAGAGGGGGTGTAGGGCGGGGCGGGTGGAGCAACCAGGAGGGACCAGGAGTGAGCGTCCTGTGTGGCAGCTGGTCCTGCCGGGCCGCTCCGGGCCGCTCCTCGCCGCTCCGGGCCGCTCCTCGCCGCTCCGGGCCGCTCTGGGCCGCTCTGGGCCGCTCCTCATCACTCCTCGCCGCTCCTCACCGCTCCTCGCCGCTCCTCGCCGCTCCGGGCCGCTCCGGGCCGCTCTGGGCCGCTCCTCGCCGCTCCTCGCCGCTCCTCACCGCTCCTCGCCGCTCCTCGCCGCTCCGGGCCGCTCCGGGCCGCTCTTCGCCGCAGCCTTGACATTTCACCGCAGGTCTTCATATCTTATCAGCTGGGGCTGCTGGGAAGTTTTTATTACACCACGTTTCTCAGTCACAGCATGAACTCTGCTGCAGCCCGATACTTTGTTTCTGTCTGTCCCTGTTTTTCTGAGAGGATGGTGAGACTCCTCACCTCCTCACCTCCTCCTCCTCCTCCTCACCTCCTCTTCCTCCTCCTCACCTCCTTCTCCTCAATCCTTCACTAGACTCTCAGCTGTTTCCACTGAGGTCCAGTAAAGGATTCTGCTTCAGTCTGAAGCAATATAAACTCTAAACAATATAAACTCTTCGTCTTCGTCTTCTTCGAACGGAGTCCAGAGATTAAAGCTCAGCTCCGTTTCTCCTCATCAACATCCTGATGTTTTCTAATGAACTTTATATGAAAAAGAAAATCCTGCAGTAAAAGTATGAGGAACTAAATATCTTCCTCCTCCTCCTCCTCCTCCTCTTGCTCCTCCTCTTCCTCTCCTCTTCCTCCTCCTCTTCCTCTCCTCTTCCTCCTCCTCTTCCTCCTCCTCCTCTTCCTCCTCCTCTCCCTCTTCCTCCTCCTACTCTTCCTCCTCCTCCTCCTCTTCCTCTTCCTTCTCCTCCTCTTCCTCCTCTTCCTCCTCCTCCTCTCCCTCTTCCTCCTCCTCCTCTTCCTCCTCCTCTTCCTCCTCCTCCTCTTCCTCTCCTCCTCCTCCTCCTCCTCTTCCTCCTCCTCTCCCTCTTCCTCCTCCTCCTCTTCCTCTCCTCTTCCTCCTCCTCCTCTTCCTCTCCTCCTCCTCCTCCTCTTCCTCCTCCTCTCCCTCTTCCTCCTCCTCCTCTTCCTCTCCTCTTCCTCCTCCTCTTCCTCCTCCTCCTCTCCCTCTTCCTCCTCCTCTTCCTCCTCCTTGTCAGATTTATCTCCCTCTCAGGAGTAATCAGTTGGCCAAATACACACAGATCCAAATAACCTTCAGGAGTGCCTCGCTGTCCTTCCTCCACCCTCCTCCCCTTCCTCCACCCTCCTCCTCTTCCTCCGCCCCCCCCTCCTCTCCTTGCCCCCCCCCCCCCCCCCCCCCCCCCCCCCCCCCCCCCCCCCCCGCTGTCTCCGCAAAATTGCCTTCTGGAGTTAGTGAGCGGGAACAGTTAAGATTTACAAACAATGATGAAGCTTGTCATGCGTCTTCCTCCATCCGTCAGGGCGCAGCGGGCGGAGCCGGGGGCCGAGCCGCCCCGGTGTTCTTCATAAAAGCCAGCTCGCTGTGAAATACGCCCCCCCGGCCGGCGCCTTTACTGCCCCGCGCTCGTCAGCAGCGCCGCCGCCGTAAATCGCCGGGCGGGCGGTGACAGCGCAGTCCATCACCCCCCCGGCCCCGCCCGCCCCCGCCCCCCTACATCTCACCTCCACCTCCACCTCCACCCCCCCAGCAGCCACATATAAATAAATATATACAGAGAAACACGCCCCCCCCCCCCCGGCAGAGTTATGGCTGTTTCAGTCCTGCAGGAGACAGTCTGTCAGTCTGCTCCTCTTCCTCCTCCTCTTCCTCCTCCTCCGTCCTTGTCTGGACTTTTTCAACAAATTTACACCGAGTCCACACAGCAGCCTGTCCTGCAGCTCATCCGTCTCCGCCCCCCCCCCCCCCCCACCCCCCCTCCCGGAGCGAGCGTATTCCGCCGTCAGCACGCCGCTCCACTCATTTAAATGCAAATCAGAGAGTTGAGGTATTGCAGATGTTGGTGCTGCTAATCGATCGACCCGTGTGAGCCCATTAAGTTAGAAATCCATTACTATCTTTCTAGATGATATTCTATTGATCTGCGCGGCGCCGATCCATACCGTACTGTACGGCGCCCTGAGTTACTGCCGACAAACTGTCGGTTCCAACCCCGCGAAGGAAAAAGGTAAAAACAACAGAAAGGATCGGCGGCGGGAAGTTTCTTTGTTTCGCTCTACCTGCTTTCAGGTCACGACACACACACACACACACACACACACACACACACACACACACACACACACTGCACTCCATCCACAGACGTCAGGAAGGCCGCTCGCTCTCCTGGATTTATTAAAGCTGGAGCAAACGAGCGGCGGGGCTCAGAGGTGACCTCTCAGAGCAGCTGCTGTTTCCTGTCGTGTAGCGGAGCCGGTCTCTGCCAGACCGCCGTTTGGCTCGCCGCTCGTGGCTCTCCGCTCGCCGCCGCTCGCCGCCGTCCACCAGCTCTCCCTCCAGCTCTGACTTTAACCTGCAGCATTTACTTAAAAAGCTGCAGGTTACTGTCAAGGCAGTTTAAACGGTTAATAAAAATGAAATATCAGAGCAGGAGGTGAGAAGTCGTTGAGCAGTTTTTCAAAAAGCACATTTATTTTGATGAATTACTTCAAATTTAGAAACTGTAAAAGGATGAGCAGATCTTTTTCTCCATTCTTAATATTTATTAAATAGAATTGTTTAATTATTAAAAATTTACATTTTTAATAAAGGATGAAGAATTTGTATTAATTTATTTTCATTTTCTTGTTTTTGCTGTTTCACATTATTCTGTTGTAGGGGAGAATTTATGCAGATATTTTCTTCATATTGAACTCAAAAGTGTCGAGCTCGTCGGCTCCTTGTTTGACCTTTTTCGTTCGGAATCCGTTGATTTTCCCGGGAGAAACGGAGCCAAAGGGAGGAATTCCTCCCTGCTTGTTTGGGAATTGGGAATTCCTGACTCGGCCTCCCGTCTCGCTGCTGCTGGGACGGTTCTGGTTCTGGTTCTGGTTCAGGTTCAGAACCGTCGGACTCGGCGCGATGGAAGGAATCAACCAGCGAATCCTCAAAGTGATTTAAAAAAGAAACTTGAAATATGTAAAAAAAAAAAAATCTGCATTTAAACTCTTAATTCAACCTGCTGCCTTCTTAACAGTCTCAGGATCTCAGTGCATCAGTTTTCTTTATCATTTTAGTTTTCAGATGTTATATGTATTAATAAGCTCGGTCTAAAGGGGATCGGGTCGCCGCTCTGGATTTAGCGGTCAGTCTGCGTTCTCCCCTCTCCTGGTCCTGAGTCTGGGTCAAGACCGAAAGGACAAGATCCCGAATACGAGCGGCTGAGACGGTCTGGTGACATGTTAGCATGACTACGATACTGTGAATACATCTTTATTATTATTGCTTCAGTGTTTTGTGGGATTCCAGTTCTTCTCTGTGAGGACTGGAGGGACTTGAGTCTCGGCGTTCCTCTGACTGACTGAGCTCCTGCCTTCGAGTCCGTCCCGTTTCCTCCTGAGCCTTAATCCTCGCTGACGGTTCTTGGGCTCGCAGCTCCTCCACCTCCTCGGATCAGCAGGACGGAGAACAGACGCCAACAGGACTGACGGGAAGTGAAGCGTTTTTCAAAATAAAGCTCAATGCAGACTAATGGAAATGTAAATGTACACATTCAAAATCAAACGTTTAATTCTGATACCAAGTGACCCGCAGACAGGTTCGTCTCAGACAGCTGTTCAGTGCAATCATGACTTCTCATTCTGGTGTTTTTATTTATTTATTTTTTTATGTTGTTGAAAAAGCTCAAACAGAAGTGCTGATAGAATCACAGGACCAGTAGCCGTCATAGAACCAACAAATCCTAAAGTTTAAATAACTCAGTATAAACTCCTCCTCCCAGTTCAGGTTCTCCAGGAACAGCTGGAGCTTCACACCTCTTTCCCTCCTTCCTTCCCTGCTCTGTATTTTTAATTTAATTTTATTTTCAGTGGTGTCAAAAAACAACTAATTACTCACTAATCTAATGAATCACTCTTAATTACATACATTTGAACTTGTTAGTCAACACACAAGGTGGAGCCGGGCCCCCCGGCGGAGCCGGGGCCCCCGCGGCGCCGCGGCCGGGCTGAATCCCGCTCTGATCGTCCGTCCGGCTGTAATGTTGTTCAACAACACCGTTAACGGCGGCCCGAGGCGGCGGAGAGATTAAACGGCCGCAGTGCCGTGGTTTATGTCCTCCGCTCCTCACACACACACACACACACACACACACACACACACACACACACCGCTGTCCTGGTCTCCAGAGGACGGAGGTCCAGGATACTGTTAACGGAGTCTGTCAGCAGGTCTTCTTCTTCTTCTTCTTCTTCTTCTTCTTCTTCTTCTTCTTCTTCTTCTTCTCTTCTTCTTCTTCTTCTTCTTCTTCTTCTTCTTCTTCTTCTTCTTCTTCTTCTTCTTCTTCTTCTTCTTCTTCTTCTTCTTCTTCTTCTTCTTCTTCTTCTTCTTCTTCTTCTTCTTCTCTTCTTCTTCTTCTTTTCTCTTCTTCTTCTTCTTCTTCTTCTTCTCTTCTTCTTCTTCTTCTTCTCTTCTTCTTCTTCTTTCTTCTTCGGTCGTCTCTTCTTC